>NC_061108.1:28982088-29022918 GCF_015104395.2 Macrobrachium nipponense
GACAAGAGTAAAAAAAAAAACTACTAGCATGAAAAAGCTCATTTAATATTGTTTTCAGACTGATAAAAAAAATAATAATAAATAACATAAAGCTCGTAATACCGATGGAAACAAGTGAAAACGAACAGAATTGCTGAAATTTACACAATCCATTAATGGAAAGGAAAAAACTAGTTTACCATGAGACGTATTAGTCAAAATTGGACTTAAAAAAAAAACTGATGAAGATGTCATACTACCGAATTCCATCACCTGAGGGAATATTCTTGGAAAGAAATGAAATGTACAAATTCCTTATGATTTATGATTTCTATTAGCTATGTTAAAATGTCACCATAGTTCAAAGTCCGCCGTTCCGCTTGACTACTGCAAGACGAAAGCAAGGTATAGGTGGGGAGGAGCTTAGTTATGTCAGTCCGAGCTAGATAGGTATAGGCCAAGAGGTGCTATGGGAATAACACTATTCCATCTATTTACCTCAGCTGAGGATGAGTTAAGGCGAGGTAACTGACATAAGACATCAGCTGAATAATTGAATCCCGAACCAAAATATGACCGCTATATTAGTTTTTTCAATATGATATTGTTATGATACAATAAAGTTTGTTCATACTTACCTGGCAGATATATATATAGCTGTATTCTCCAAAGTCTGACAGAATTTCAAAACTCCCGGCACACGCAGAGGTCTGCCAGGTGGTAGTACCCATTCCCGCCACTGGGAGGCGGGCGTCAGGAACCATTCCCATTTTCTGTCAGATTTTCTAGTGCCACTGTCTCCTGAGGGGAGGTGGGTGGGCACTTTGATTATATGTATCTGCCAGGTAAGTAATGTATCATAACAATATCATTTTGTTCATGAACCTTACCTGCCAGATATATATATAGCTGAATCCCACCTTTGGAGGAAGGGGGAGACAGACTTGGATTTTGGGAAACAATTCCATTTACAAGATTGATATCTTGGTTCCTTACCTGTTAGCATAGCTGACTTCGTGAGTACCGTCACCCAAGTCTGCTTCTGCTTTACTAGAGACTCCAGCAAGGTAGTGACCTGCGATGCTGTTGAGTTCTAGAGGATCTGTCAACGGGGGCGTGACCACAAAGCAACTAGATCCTACATTATAGACCTCCAATTTTTGGGTAATGCATTCCTCGAGGTGCCAGCAAGGACGTGACCTGTGTAGCTGGTGCGCTCTAATGAACTGTCACGGGGAGCGTGACCACAATGTGACAGATCATATAGGTGTTGATTAGACACCAAATGCTGTTAATGCTTCATTGGAGGTGCCAGCAAGGACGTGACCTATGTAGCTGGTGCGCTCCAGATGATTTGTCAACGGGGACGTGACCACAATGTGACAAAAACATTTTACCCTACTATGAGGGCGAAGCAAAAACATTACCACCTGACCTAGCCTATCTGGTTAAACTTCGTATAACCAAGGCTAATGGAGGGAAGTCCGCCTAAGGCGGCCGACCCAAGACCACAATAAACTAAACACCTAAATAAACATAATAAAACTAAAAAATTAAATAAAAAGAAATAAAATTAAAAAGTCCAAACTAACATATTATTTCCTAAATGATAGGAAGAGTGCTACTCTCTGTCCCCAATATATGTCTCTGCTGACATATGGGCCCAAGAGTAACAGTTCTTGTATGTAGTCCTCACCTCCCGAAGGTAGTGAGAGGCAAACACTGAATTACTACGCCAAAATGTGGCATTCAAGATGTCATTGGAGTGCCGATGTTCTTTTTGGAAGGCTACCGACGTAGAAATAGCCCTCACTTCATGCGCATTCACCTTCAACATTTTCATATCACTGTCTTGACAGGATGAATGCGCTTCCTTGATGGTGTCCCTCAAGAAAAAAGCAAAAGCATTCTTTGACATTGGTAAATTTGGCTTCCTTACCGAACACCACAAGTTATCAGAAAGACCTCTACAATCCTTAGTCTTCTTTAGGTAGAATTTGAGAGCCCTGACAGGGCACAGAACTCTCTCTGGCTCGCGCCCAACGATTTCGGCCATCCCTTTAATTTCGAAGGTCCTAGGCCAAGGGTTGGACGGATTTTCATTTTTTGCCAGGAACGTTGGGCTCAAGGAACAGACCGCGTTATAACCTTTAAAGCCCACGTATTTGCTAATCGCTTGCACCTCGCTGACTCTCTTTGCCGTCGCCAGAGCAATCAGGAAGATAGCTTTTCTAGTAACACCCTTCAGGGAAGCCGTATGCACAGGTTCGAATGGACTGGACATGAGGAACTTCAGAACTACGTCCAAGTTCCAAGACGGCAACCTGGGTTGTTGAACCTTCGTTGTTTCAAAAGATCTCAAGAGATCGTGAAGGTCTCTGTTGTCCGCCAAGTCCAGGCCTCTGTGCCTAAAGACAACTGAAAGCACACTCCTATATCCCTTGATTGTAGAGACTGCAAGTTTTAGATCCCTTCTCAGATATAAAAGGAAGTCAGCAATCTGGCTCACAGAGGTCGTGGTGGAGGAAATGCCGTTCTTCTTGCACCAACTCCTGAAGACTGGCCACTTCGATTGGTACACTGCGTTGGATGAAGCTCTTCTTGCACTGGCAATAGCTTTTGCCACTGACCAACTTTTGGATAGTCTGAATGCAGTCAGACTCAGAGCGGAGAGGTTTCTGTGGTACCTCTCGAAGTGGGGCTGTCTGAGTAGATCTGTCCTTACTGGAAGCATCCTCGGGAAGTCTACTAAGAAGGCCATGACCTCTGTGAACCAGTCTCTCGCCGGCCAGAACGGGGCGATCAAAGTCATTCTCGTCCCTTCCGACGCCGCAAACTTTCTCATGACTTCCCCTAAGATCTTGAACGGGGGAAAGGCGTACAGGTCCATCCCCGTCCAGTCCCAGAGAAGTGCGTCTATCGCCACTGCCGCTGGGTCGAGTACTGGGGAGCAGTACAGTGGAAGCCTCTTCGTTCTGGACGTCGCAAAGGATGTCCACTAGCGGACGTCCCCATAACCCCCACAGCTCTTGGCATACCTCCTGATGCAGAGTCCACTCGGTTGGCAGAAGTTGACCTCATCTGCTGAGGAGATCTGCCTGGACGTTCTCTACTCCTGCTACGAACCCTTGTAAGGATCGTGACGTCATGCCCTTGCCCACAGCAAGATCTCCTTTGCCAGAGCAAAAAGAGACAGAGACTGTGTTCCTCCCTGCTTCTTCAAGTACGCGAGAGCTGTGGTTGTTGCTGAGTTGACTTGGACTATTCGATGAGAGACTTTTTCTTGGAAAAACTGGAGAGCTAAAAAGATGGCTGCCATTTCCTTTAGGTTTATGTGCCAGGACACCTGTTCCCCTCTCCAGGTGCCTGACAACTTCTTCCCCCCCTAATGTTGCCCCTCCCCACCCGTGGTGGACGCGTCGGAGAACAACACTAGGTCGGGGCTCTGAAGCTTGAGAGACACGCCTCCAACAACTTCACTGGATCTAGCCACCATTTTAAGTGATGTTTTACCTCTCTTGAAATTTTAAGATCTATCCAGATTCTTGTTTTCTTTCCAATTTTCCTTGAGAAAAAATTGTAGCGGTCTGAGGTGCAGTCTACCCAAGGAAACAAACTTCTCCAGCGAGGAAATGGTCCCCAGCAGGCCCTCATCCATTCCCTCACCGAGCACGAATCTTTGCCTTAGGAAAGGCTGAACCCACTTTGTCTAAACATTGCTGCTGACGTCCCTGGGACGGAAAAGCTCAAAAAGCCACTGAATCCATCTGAAATCCCCAGATACAGGATGGATTGGGGTTGGAATCAGATGTGACTTTTTGAAATTCACCAGTAGTCCCAGGGACTTCACCAACGATAAAGTTGTTTGAAGATCCTTCAGACACCGCGTTTGAGTGGAGGCACGAATGAGCCCAGTCGTCCAGGTACATAGAGACTCTTGATATTTGCAAGATGAAGCCACCTCGCCACGTTCTTCATTAAAGTCGTGAAGATCATAGGGGCCGTGCTCAATCCGAAGCAAAGTGCCCTGAATTGATAAACTGTCCCTTTTAGGACAAACCGAAGATACTTCATCGACTGTGGATGGATGGGGACGTGGAAATACGCGTCTTGAAGGTCTAATGAAACCATCCAATCGTTTTGGATCTTAAGGTCCCAAGAACTGACTGAGGTGTCTCCATCTTGAATTTCTGCTTCTGTACGAACCGATTCAGACTGCTCACATCTAAGACTGGTCGCCAACCTCCCGACGTTTCGGCACCAGGAATATCCTGTTGTAGAAGCCTGGGGATTCCAGGTCTACGACCTGTTCCAACGCTCTCTTTTCAACATCTGCTCCAGCAGATCGAAAAGGATTTGTTGCTTCTCATGATGGTAAATAGGGGATAAATCCTTGGGTGTCGTGCACAGTGGGGGAGGTTTCAAGAAAGGAATCTTGTACCCCCGATTGATGACGTTGAGCGACCAGCTGTCCGCCTTCCTCTCTATCCAAGCTTTTGAGAATAGTCGAAGCCTGGCTCCTACTGGTGGCTGAAGGATCTCTGGTTCATTTCTTTCCTCTGATCTTAGCCGAGACTTTGCCTCTGGAACAGTGTACTTCCTCGAGAAGATGTTCTCGAGGAAACTCCACCTCGAAAGGGCTTCTGCTTCTTGAAAGGTTGCATCCGTGCAGACGTAGAAGAAACACCGTACGTTTTGCCGACTGAGCTAGGAGGTCTTGGGTACCGCCTTCTCTTGTAGACTGACAGCCAGATCTTTGACCATAGCCAGGGGAAAAAGAGATGGCTCGAAAGAGGCGCATACAACAATTCTGCCTTTTGAGAGATAGAGACCGCCTTTGCAGTAAAACCACAATAGCCCCGCTCTCTTCTTCAAAATCGAAGTGCAGAAGTGCGAGGCCAACTCCTCTGAACCATCCCTGACGGCCTTGTCCATGCATGCAAGCACGCTGGACAGCTCCTCCAGGCTAAGCGAATCAGGACTACGCGACCGGTTATCCAAGACCCCTAAACCAATCCAAAAAGTTGAAAACTTCTATCGTACGGAAGAGTCCCTTCATATGATGGTCCATTTCAGAAAGGGTCCAGGGCACTTTCGTCGTCGACAAAAGGGATCTCTTCGGTGCATCTACCAAGGTAGCGAAGTCACCTTGGGACGAAGAGGGGGCTCTAAAACCTATCTCCTCCCCTGTCTCATACCAAGACCTGCCTTGCCTGTCAGTCTTGAAGGGGGTAGGGCGAAAGCGTTCTTGTTTCGGGCTTTTCTTGACTCCATCCAATTCTGCATTTTCTTAAAAGCCCTTTTTGTTGATAGTGAAGTAGCTATCTTCAACAATCCTGGAGTCTTGATAGCCTTCGACGATAGCAATTGTGAAGGAGGCGACTGCGGGGCTTCAGGTTTAAACTTCTCTTCAAAGGAGGTTCGAAGCAATTGAACCAAAACCTGGTAATCTGAAGATACTGCTGATGATTGTTCTTCAGTTAATTCCTCCGACAAGTTTCCTTCTTGAGATTTCATTACTATCCTCCGAATCCTCGGTGAATGTCTGAAGAAACATTACGTCGTGCGTCCAGCTGCGCGCCATGCCTGGCGTCAAACCGAGCGCCCAGCCGAGCGTCCTGCCAAGCGTCACGCTTGGCATCCAGCCGAGCGCCCCGCCCGGCGTCGAGCTGAGCGCCCCGCCCGGCGTCGAGCCGAGCGCCCCGCCCGGCGTCGAGCTGAGCGCCCAGCCGAGCGTCAGGCCTGGCGTCAAGTCTCGCTGCCGCCTTAACGTCGTGCTCTGCAGACCTTCGTGCACGAAATCTCGAAGGCGAGGTAACAGGAGAAAGAGCGAGGCGATGAGAAGGAGAAGGAGACTGCCTGGATCTCTTGACTGGCAGCTTATCATCCTTCCTCCTGTGACGTGACTTTTCCTCTTTCTCTGCAACCAATAAGGCAATTTGATGTTGCAATTCTCAATCTTCTTCGATTTAGGGCTGATCCTGTGAGAAGACGAGGGGCGAGGGGAAGCCTCCTCCTTCTCACATGGACCGCCACAGGTATATCCTTAGCGCAACCAGGGCGCTCAAAAGCATTGTCGTCAAAAGACATCCTCTCCGGCGACGATCGCAACACAGAAGAAGAGAAAGGACGTGAAGCGTCCTTCTCCCTAAGACCAAAGGTGACGGCCGCCTGTGCGACATCTTGCACCTTTGCTCTCTTTTGCGGTGGAGAGTCTTCGAATTGTTCTGGAGACAACCGCAAAACAGAAGGGGCTAATGGATGTGCAGCGTCCTCCTCTGAGGAATCAAAGGCGGCGGCCGCCTGTGCGACATCTAGCGTCTTTGTCCTCTTCAAAGGGCGCGATCGCTTCTGAAAGCTCCAACCGCTGCGCGGGGAGGACGTTTCTGATGACGAAAAACACTCTTTCAAGATCCGTTTACGAACTTTGGAAGCCTGGGAAGCGCCCCCAGGTCTTGCCGAAGGAACATCAGATCGGTTGTCCGACCCCCCTTCCGCAACACTCGGAGCATTATCACTACACACCACTGCACTATTAACACCTTCTAATGCTTGCACTTTTGATTCCAGGCTACGCAAAGATTCAAGAATCATCGATAGGGTATTACCCTCCACAGACACTAATGTAGGGCCCAAAGGCATCACAGGTTTAGGAGGGATAAATTCCACTGGATGTGTAACTGGCATTACACTCCTCCTTACCCTATCTCTTTCTATTTTACACACATATAATTCATACGCCTTCCACGCAGAATCAGATATACTCTCACATTCATTGCAGCGATCATCAAACATACAAACAAGTTTCCGACAATTTGCGCACACTGTATGAGGGTCTACCGAAGATTTCGGCAGCCTCACCTTGCATTCTTCCACACAACATACTCTGGCGCTAGTCAAACTAGATCCAGACATCTTAAGTTTAAGGAAAAATTAAGCCAAATTCAAAACCAATCCACAATTAGCGTATGCCTAACCACCAATCCAAATCAAATAACCAAAAATCAATCGGGATACTCAAGTGACCAAAAGAGTTCCAAAATCCAATGACGGAGGTGCAGAAAACACTTGTTGGCTGCACCGGCGACAGAAAATATCTGACAGAAAAATGGAATGGTTCCTGACGCCGCCTCCCAGCGGCGGGAATGGGTACTACCACCTAGCCGACCTCTGCGTGTGCCGGGAGTTTTGAAATTCTGTCGGACTTTGGAGAATAGAGCTATATATATATCTGGCAGGTAAGGTTCATGAACAAAACGACAATATAAGGATACATACAATAGTATTGGATTACGTAGCTGGCAAGCCTACACAGTCCAACAATGCTGAAGTCGGACCAAAACTGATTCTTGTTCTTGTTCAATTAAATTTTTTGTACCAAATATCAAACGATTACATTCTCATTTCATGTTCAATTACAGGGGATGCGTACTAGACCCCGGTGAATAGTGTGAACCCCTATAAAAACGATGAAAACAGCCTATTTTGTTAGTTAAAACTCAAGAAAAACACACTAAAAATGTTTATACTTGGTTTTTTTTTTTACTAGTTTTATCACAAACAATGCATGTTATGATTAAATTAAAAAACCCAGGAATTTGTGGATATTTCTAATAGAAAAATACCATGAATATACAAATTTTCCGTACATAATGCAGGGAAACGTTCCCAAGAGAAATCCGCAAATGTGAGTCCGCGAATCCGGAGAATGCGAATATGAGGAGTCCACTGTACCCTGAAACTGAATCATCATAAGTTAAAATGCATTGAACCTCCAGGATTGGCCAATACTATTGGTAATTACTAGTATATACCGATAAGTAGTATACGTACTAGAGTATACTTTAGGCTGGACTACTGTTGTTAGTGTTATTCAATTTCTCTTGTACTGAATTATCATGTCAATAAGCATTGCCTAGAGATTTAACTGATATTAATAATTAATGTATATGAATAAAGCCGAATCGACAACCCGATCACCAGGATTCCCACTACCGCAAGACGAACCAAATTTATCCACAGACAAAACGGAACCTTCTTAGACAAAGGAGCGCTATCTATCTTCAGAACCAGACAAACCAGAAACACATCCAAACGATCAACCACGGACTAGAAACTTTCTGTTACAGTGAACTCGAAGCAGGAAATAAAACTAGAGATGGCTCTAAAGACGAACCTTCACACTAGACACTACAAGGGAGTCCGAACCTGAGGGAACCTAACCTGCACTTCTCTTCCTAAACACTACGTAACCTATTATCGCTACTTGTCTGTCCCTGGCCTAACTTTACATTAACCTTAGAACTTATACCTTGAGGGGGAATCTGCTGCTAAACTCTGCCTGCTCCGCGGCCGGTGGGGGGTAGATCCTACCATCCGGGTTTATGGTTCTCCACGACTCTCGGCATCCGTTAGGGCTGGTTCTGGAACAGGCAGGGAAGCTGAAAGAGAACGGTTAGTATAACCTATGCTAAACTGCTATCTCTATTTCAATTAGCTAGGTCATGAAATTAGCAAACAACTTAGGCGTTTGGTCTTCCACTTCTGAACCATTCCTACTCTAGCTTTTCTTTGCTTAACTCTCATGATTTTGCTGCTATCTTATCTTCTATTCTGACAACTGAGGTGTCCTCTAAGTGGTCTAATGAATAAACCTTACATTCTTTATACCTCTGCCTGACATTGCATTGCACTTGCCTACAGCTGAAACAAAAAGAATGTCTGTCATTTTGAGGGTACTCATCCTTCATTGCACATAGCACAGAAACGAAGCATGCCAACATCTCAACCAGCAGCTACTAGAGGCGAGGCTGATGAAGCAGAGATTGAGGTAAGGATTTTCTTGATGTGGCTCCACCATCTCCTCCCGACAATAACAGAGAAGTTCCGACAATAAAAAAAAAAAAAAAAAAAAAAAAAAAAAAAACAAAAAAGGGAAAAAAAAAAAAAAAAAAAAAAAAAAAAGAACTGAAATACGATCCAAAATGGGGAAAATCGAAAGAGACGTCATAACAAAAGCCCAGGATATCAAACCCTATCAAGGCCTCAGTAAACACTGTGAGGGTTGGGCTAAAAGACCAAAAGTTCGCTGGGAGCAGGAAAACGTCCGACTCCCCACGAAGAACAATTGAGGAGATGGGCCTTTGGTGGCCGGTATTCGAATCAGCATTGCCAACGGTAACACAGGTAACTCAGTTGACTAGATTTTGCCTGCAGCGTTGGTAATGCCGACAGTTAAAATTACTCACTTAGTGGGTAAATTTGTGGGGATATAGTTCGGGCTGGTCAGTGACCAGGGCTAATTCAGGTGTTCAAGAAGTGTATTGCAATATTAGGTTTATCATCTATAACAGAATGACTCTCATACCATTACAGAATCAATTCAACCCAGGAGTGAGTTGCTGAAGTTCAGTGTGTCTCCAACAAGGTTAAGGAGATGAGTGCCATGAAGTGTGTTTCATGCAGTATCAAGGGATTGCCCCCAGTAGTCATCTTGATATTGACCCATTTAATATGTAGCATAGTTAAAATGTACCCTCCTTCCACTACCTACATCTAATCATCTTGCTAACATCTATCCTAGACAGTATTAAATAAGAGCTCTGGTTTCTAGCCATTAGTAATATATTTTGCTCCTGATCCTAGAGACATGCCATAGATTTTTAGGTATACGAACTATGTTTGGAACATATTAACCATCAAGTATTTACTCTAGTTTTCATCCCTTTGCTTTTGATTCTCACTAAAAAAGGCTCAGTTTCCTTGGGATCTTCTTGTGACCCTGTCTGGGGAGTTCCTAACAAGCCTTGTTTGGTAGCATTCTCCGTGAATTCTACTAATTCTATGTCGTCCCTGCATCACCAATTGTTGACTACAGATGCCTCAGGGGGTTATTGGGGCATCTACTGGTTAGATCTCAAGGGGACAAGTTTAGGGGTAAAGTTTACAGACTCAGAGAATGAATTTTAAAACAATCAGTTGGACTTTAGGGTTCTTCATCATTCCTCCTGCCGGGTAGTTGCTGGACACAGGCATAAGCATATATGAATTGATGAGAGGGAAACAAAAATTATTTTTTGTTCAGTGCTTCCCCATGTTCATGAAGTGACTATCAGCAAAAAAAATTAATATATAAAATGTAGGGCTCAAAAGTTACCAACATTATCATTTATCTGTAAATTACCAATGGTGATTTATTTGTTATTGGTTTTACCAGTTTTCATTGCCAGTTTTTTTTATTTCTATACAAAATAATAATGGCAACAATCTTTTCCATATAAAGAATCTGTGCAAGGATACTATGAACTTAAAATAAATTTAAAAAGTTGTTACTGTACACATTAAATTGTGAAAAATTACAAATTTTCTGAGACAATTTGTATTTTTCATAGCTACAAACTTGAGGTCTTAACATTAGGATAATTTCTAGCGCCTAGCTGGATCCGGTTAAAACACAGATGAAAGCAAGGAATCTAATGAGATCTGGCAACACATGCGTATGTCGGGTGAAGAATGGTCAAGGACCACGCACCTACGCCACCGCGTCAGTCTTTCCCAACTCAGGATGTCTTAGCGAACAGAGGGGCAGCTAGAGGTGGGCAGTATAATGTTAAGACCTCAGGTCTGTAGCTATGAAAAATACAAATTGTCTTAGAAAATTTGTCATCTGTTCATACGCGAACAAACCTTCGGTCTTAACAATAGGATAGATTCATATTTGGAGGGAGGTACAAGACATCCTCAACCAGCTGGGGGCCTACCCACCGGTCCACCTCCAGAAGAAATAACTTCTGGAGAGGGACTGAAGCTCATGAGAAGCTAGATAAATTGATATCTAAACACTCAGACCCTGAGTGACGTACAATGATATATGGGAGAATCATTGTATAGGGAAACAAAAAAAATTTGACTTTCCAATAAGAAACCAACACACCAGGGTTTGTTATTGCTCCAAACTCCTCCTTGCCAAGGAGTGGAGCATGCGCTACTGAATAGAGGATTTGATATTTGTATAATAAGTGACCACACTATCAGTATGACTACCTTACTCAACTGTATCAGACCAGTCCAGCGAATGACGTGTCTATTCCTTAACCCACCCAAAGGAAGAAGGAAGGGTACAAGAAACGAGAGAGACCAGCTAACTCCCTCATTCTCTCATCCACACAATCATCTTAGGTAAGATACAAAAGTGCCCTGTTAAGGGCAACTATGAGTTACACAACCTGTTGGGCAGCCACCACAGGACCCAGGGAAAACATGTCCATAGACCTGTGGGTAACATCCTTAAGATAGAAAGAGGTGAACGTGGACTGGCATAACCAAGTACCAGTGTTCAGCACTCTATGAACAGCCAAGTACTTTTTGAAAGCCAGAGAGGGACCAATACCCCAAACGTCATGCGCTCTAGCCTGCGCAGACGTGGTGGCGGAATCATCAGGAGTCAAGTATGCCTGTCTGATGGCTTCCCGTATCAAAAGAGATAGTATTCTTCAACACCTCTTTCTTTGTACATCCTGTGCTAACAAAAAATCTGCAGCAGCCTGGTCTAAGGTGCCGTGCCCTTTAAGATAGCATCGCAGGGCCCGGAGGGGACACAACAAAAGCTCTTGAGCATCACCACCAACAAAGTCATTCAGTGATGGAATGGAAAATGAAGTGAACCTATCATCATGCACAGAGGGATTTTGGGTTTTGGCCACGAATTCCAGGACAAATTCGAAGGACACCGACCCCCTACCCATAGTGTGCTTCACATCATAGCTCAGACTGTGGAGCTCTCCTACCCTCTTTGAAGAAGCCAAGGCCAGGAGGAAAGCTGTCTTGAGTGTCAAGTTGCTGTCAAATGAGCAACACAAAGGCTCATATGGACCCTTATTGAAGCTCTTGAGGACCAAGGAAACATCCCATGTCAGAGGCTTGAGCTCCTTAGAACTTGACTGCTCAAACCCCTTGACTAGCAAGGAAAGTTCCCAGGATGAGGAGGTGTCGATACCTCTAAGGCGTAACACTAACTCAGGGCCACACTGTAGCCACTAATGGCAGAAATGGACAAACGTTTCTCATCTCTGAGGAAGGTTAAAAAGTCTGCTATTAGCTGAATAGAGGTTGCAAGTGGAGAAAACCCATTTACGACACCAATCACAGTAGATCGCCCATAGCCTTGGTAAATCACTGAGGTTGACCTTCTGAGACTGCTGGACATATGCCCTACTGTTCTCTTGAGAAAAGCCTCTCTCTCAGAGGAGATACTTCATAGCCTCCAATCGTGTAGAGACAAAGATTCTACTGACGGGTGGAACCTTTCCGCATGCGGCCGACACCAAGGGGTAATTTCCCTTGGAACCTCTGACAACGACTACAGAAGATCTGGAAACCATTCTGCCTGAGGCCACAGAGGGGCTGCCAAAGTCATCCTGAGACCCTACGAACTCATCAGTCTGTTCAGAACCTGACGGATCAAACAAAACTGAGGGAAGGCATACACCTCCAGGTTGTCCCAGGAATGTTGTAAGGAATTCTCTGGTAATGCCAAAGGATCTGGAACCACTGAACAAAATATCTCCAGTTTCTTGTTGAACTGAGTCGCAAAAAGATCCAGCAGGGTCTTCCCCAAACCAGGAAGAGCTTGTCTGCTACTACTTGAAGGGACCACTCTGTGCCTAGGATCTGATCCCAATGACTGAATTTGTCTGCGACCACATTCCGTTCGCCTGGGATATACTTGGCTGAGAACTATACTAAATAGCAGACCGCCCACTGGTGAACCTAGACCGTCAAGGCGTGAAGTTGACGTGAAACCAGACCTCCCTGCTTGTTCACATAAGCGACCACCCTGGTGTTGTCTGACATAAGAACGACAGAATGGCTCAACTTTCTCCCGAAACTCCTTCAGACCCAGAACACTGAAATGCTGCTGTTTGTCCTCCAAACTCCAAACGCCTTTGGCAATGAGGCCGCCTAAATGAGCCCCAACCTGCAAGGGAGGCGTCTAAAAACAGAAGGAAGTCCGGTAGTAGAGAACGCAGAAGGTCACTCTTCAAAAGATTTCAGTCGTCCAACCACCAATGAAGGTCTTCTCTTACTTCCCGAGACAGAGGAACCTATAACAGTGCGAGTCCCCACCGGAGACTAGAATTCCCCCAGTCTCCATTGTAGGGACCGAAGATGAAGACACCCATGAGGGACCCGCTTCTCCAGGGGAGACAAAACTCCTAGAGGAACCTGCCACTGATGAGCTGACTGACGTGGTTCCGAGAGGAAGTCACATGCCACTGTCGCAACTCCTCTAATCTCTAATCCGACGGAAAAACACTTGCAACCGCCTTATCGATGACCATGCCCAGGTAGAGAATACTTGACAGGGTACAAGGTTTGACTCTTCGTGGTTAACCACAATTCCCAGTTCCAGACAAAACTGAAGTAGATGATCTCTGTCCTGCAGCAGCTTTTCCCTGGAACTTGCCAAGACCAACCAATCGTTGAGGTACCTCAGCAAACGGATCCCCTGAGCATGGGTCCAACTTGATACGAGAGAGAAGACCCTTGTGAACACTTGAGGGGCGCTGTGGTCAGCCTGAAGCACAGGACTTTGAACTCGAAGACCTTGTCCCCGAGAGAGAAGCAATGGAACTCCCTGAACACCGGATGACTAGGGATTTGGAAGTATGCGCCCCTCAAGTCATCGACAGAATGAAGTCGCCTTCCCTAACAGCTGCCAACACTGAATGCGGGGTCTCCATCTTGAACCGTATCTTCCTGATGAAGTGACTCAAGGTGGATAAATCGATCACAGGTCTCCAATTTCCCAACTCCTTGGGCACCAAGAAGATGTGACTGTAAAACCCCAGAGATGGACGCACCACTTCCTCTATCGCATCCTTGTCCAGCATCTGCATTTCCCCCCAAGAGCCAAGAACTTCAGAGAATCTGGAGGATATGTCCTTTGAGCTGTGGCTTGTTTGAGAGAGGAGGAGGGAAGATGCATGGCAGTAGGTACCCTACCAGAAGGACATCTACCACCCACAACTCAGCCACTTAGCCCAATGGCCTACCAAGCAACCGCCCCACACGTGGCACAGGAGAGGGAGAGGCGGTAACCTTCCGATGGGTCCCTTTACCTCCAGGCGACGATCTTCGTGACTGCTGCTGGGCAGGGGAAGGAGGAGGAGCAGGACGCCTAGAGGACGAGAGACTAAGATACAGTCTGGTGCACCAAGTTCTTGGTGTCAGTCCAGCGCCGGTCTATCACATCCTCCAACTCGGTCTGAGGGAACAAAAATTGAGACTCCAACAGATCACCATTTCTCGACGCCAGAAAGGGGTCAGGGTCAACTGATCTTTCCATCCAGGATAAAGCTCTCTCAGAAGTTTAGCCCATGAATTAACATTAATGTAAGCATATACGAAAATGTCTTGCCTCCGGACTGCAACAAACTGGCAAGAGAGGACGCAGTCACCAAACCTTCTCGGGACCTGTCAGAAGCTATTTTGGTAATGACCATAGACCAGAGCCAAGAAACCGTCTGCAACATGTAGGCTGCCGTAGATTCCAATACCGAGGCGTCTTGTGAAGACAATGACAGAGCCACCGACTTCACATGCTCCAAAGTCCATCCTGGCTTGAGACGAAAGACGTCCGGGTTAAGATGACGCGACATCAGAAAAGGCAGAGTTTGTAGCATAGTACTTCTCATGCCTCGTGAGAGGCGGAGGTAGTGGCTTGGGAGAGCCTTAGCGCGAAACGAACTGTCCCGGTCTGAAATAGAGGCGTTAACCTTATGCAAGACCGACTGGACGTGCCCTGACGAGGGAAGTTGAAACGAAGGCTTGGGATCCTGCATAGCTCCCAGCAAGGCTTGCAAGCAGAAACGAGTGTAAGACAATCGAGCCTGAGTCCTACTCTCCAAATTGTTGAAACTATGAAAGAGATCGACGACTTCTGAAAAAGGAAGATAAAACTCTTGTGTGTCTTGATTATATATTGTATAATTGTTATGGGTATAGGTAAGTGTGATTATATATTGTATAATTGTTATGGGTATTTTATGCATTGTTGAAATATGGTGGGTGTCCTATATATGGACAGCATGTGGTAGATTCTAGGTGTCTGTTGATGTATTTAAGCTGTGTTGTGACGTCATAGGCTGTGACGTCATAGACAAGATGGCGGCGGTGTCGGCAGGATGTAAACAATAACACGGGGCAGTAGAAAGCACGTGTTGGTGGTGTGTGGTTGGTATGGGAGAGCTCTCTGTCTGGTAGTTGTTTTTTGGGTCGTAATTCTTGTGGTGCTGTTGTTCTAAGGTGATTTCTGGAGTGTACTGGAGTTGGAGAAAGCATACAGGTGGGTAGATTATTCATTTGTGTAAAGAAATAAAGGGGTTAGGCTAGGCTAACATTCAAACTGGTAGCAGAGCGTGGTTGATCAAAGATGCCTGGATCCGACAGTGAACAAAGGGAGACTACTAGATGGAGAAGGGAATGTCCTAGGTTTAGCGGGATACAAGAAGAATACAAAGAATGGAAAGGTCAAGCCGAAGATTGGCTATTTTTGTATGGAGAAGATACAAAATACCCGGCGATAGAAATGAGAATGAGCTTAAAAGGGAAAGCCCGAGAGCTAGTGGAAGCATTAGATAAAGATAAACTTACTGGTACAGAGGGTCCAAAGTTAATCCTAGAGAAACTAGATAAAGCCTATCTAAAAGACTCGGTAATGGATAATTACGGTAGATAAAAAGATACCTTCTAATAAGAAGAGAATCTAGTGAAAATATGGTGGACTATTTAATTAGATACGAGAAGGCAGCATCTGAGTGTGAAAGAGCAATGGGGAAACGAAAAGGCGCGCTTGAAGGCGAAGTCAAGGGGTATCATGTAATAGAGCAAGCAAATCTCACGGAAAATCAAAAACAAATGGTATTATCGGCTTGTGGGCAAGAAGAGCTAGAGTACGGAACAGTGTCGCAAACAATGAAAAGACTATTTCAGGATTAGGGACTAAAGAGGAAACGGGAATGGTGGGGTTCGTCAGAAGGCAATGCCAGTTCTGGGAGATGGGAGGGAAAACCAAAGATATCGGGGAAGATGGAACCGAGGAAGGGTGGTAGAAATCCTATAAACAAAGAAGGGAAGGTAACAGTATGTGCAATATGCAGCTCAGAATGGCATTGGGCTAGGGATTGTCCTCAGAATTTTCATAATAGGAAGAAACTGAAACAAGACTAGAAGAAAATAAGCTGAAAACAGAAACTGGGACAGAAGAAGAAGAGGTTTATGTAGGAGAAGTTAATAAAATAGTGGAAGCATCGTGGGAGGTGGTTGATGCAATTTTGGACACAGGGTGTAAATCAACAGTTTGCGGGGAATTGTGACTAGCACGTATCGTCATGGATTTGAGTCAGGAAGAGTTGAGGAGAATGAGGGACACTAGGACAGTCCTTAATAAAGTGTTTAGTTTTGGTGAGACATCTTATAAGTCCAGAGGAATAATAGAAATACCTGTGATACTAAAAAAACAGAAAGTTTTATTTGAAGACGGAAATTCTGCAAGGTGATATACCCTAGCTGATAGGTAAGCAAACCATGAGTAAAATGGGTATGACCCTAAATTTGTAAAGAAAATTGTGTCATAGCAGAAGTATTAGGGGGAATGAAAGTAGAGTTAAGAGAAGACGAACAGGGTCATTTAAGAGTACCTATAAGAGGAGGAAGGTAGAAGAATTATTACTGGAGGGTTTGGAATAGGGAAGGGAAAGGGAAAGAAACCGAGGGAAATTAAGAACACAATGAAGAAATTACATTTACAGTTTGGTCATGGAAGTGGAGATAAAATATGGAAGCTATAACAGAGGAAGCACAATGGAGTAATGGGTTAATCGAAAAAGAGGAAATAAGAAAGTTACTAACGGAACTGATTAAAAATTGTGAGGTTTGTAAAAGATACAAAAGAAACCCCGCCAAACCAGTAGTAGGCTTTTCTTGGAGTAAAACGTTTAATGAAGTCGTAGCGATGGATGTGGGAGAGATAGAAGAGAGAAAGTTCTTGGTAATAGTGGATATGGCAACGAGATATTGTCAGGCCTGTTGGATAAAAGATAAGAAACCAGAAACTATAATAAAGATACTTTTTGAGTGCTGGTTTGCTATATTTGGAGCGCCCTCCAAAATATTGTCAGATAATGGGGGAGAATTTCAAAATGAAAAAGTAAGGAGGATGGCAGAAAAATGGAATATTAAAGTATTAGCCACAGCATCAGAATCTCCGTGGAGCACGGATTATGTGAAAAGACCGTAGGCATGATCAAGGGAACTGTAAGGAAGATGATGGAGGAAGAGGAAGTAGATTGGTCCATAGCTTTGAAATGGGTAGTGAGTGCTAGGAACTGTTTAATGAATAATGGAGGTTTCTCTCCCAACCAATTAGTATTTGGAAAAAACCCTTCACTGCCTAACCTAATGGGAGAAGAAAGTTCAAGTCCTGCAAGCAGAGAAAAAGGGATGGAAGAGGGTATGGTAAGGGACACACTGAATGCAATGCACAAGGCCAGAGAAGCATTTATAAAAAATGAGTCTTGTAATAAAATAAGAATAGCGCTAAACAAAAACATCAGAGAACATAAATTTGAAGAAGCAGTGGTAGGAGATGAGGTATTCTATAAGAGGGAAAATGAAAATGAATGGAGAGGACCTGCTCAGGTAGTGGGAGTATCGGGGAAAACAATACGTAATAGTCAAACATGGGGATTCTTTAAGAGAAGTAGCTAGGATACATGTGACAAGGATTCAACGACGATCACCAGATACAGAAGAGATATCGGCTAGAATAGATAAATCCCATGGGGTGAAAGGTAGATCAGATGGCCAAAATGAAGGGAAATTAGTTAATTTGCAAGAAGTAGAGGAGATAATAGTAGGTGGGAGAAGGAATGCAGACACAGAAGAGACTATAGAAAGAGAGGTGATAGAGGAAACAGTGGAAGATAACGGCAAAGTGGGTCAATAGAAGGCGAGTTAATGGAAGAGATACCAAAATTCAAAAAGGGAAATAGAGTTAGAGCTATCAACAATGATACAGGACAAGTAGAACGAAGTGGACTATTTTAGGTCTTTGCAGGAAACAAAAAGATCAAGACCAAGCATGGGCTGATTTGTACAATGTACGAGACTCAGTCAGGTGACAAAGGGTGGGTTAACTTGAGGGATTATAGTCAGGTAGAAAAAAATTGAAGATGAAGAGGAGGTGTTGCTGGGATTTGAAAATAGAAGCATAATGGAAGCTAAAGAAAAAGAACTTCAAAGTTGGAGAGATAACCAGGTATATGAGGAGGTAAATGATGTTGGACAAAAGCTATATCTACAAGATGGATAGTAACTGAAAGATAAAATGGGGGGAAAGGATATGTAAAGCAAGATTGGT
The DNA here is from genome assembly GCF_015104395.2 of Macrobrachium nipponense. Lineage (NCBI taxonomy): Eukaryota > Metazoa > Arthropoda > Malacostraca > Decapoda > Palaemonidae > Macrobrachium > Macrobrachium nipponense. The sequence goes on from NC_061108.1 coordinate 29,000,489, forward strand.
AGCTAGAGGGTTTGAAGAAGAAATGGCAGAGTGGGAAAAGGATGCTCCCACATGCAATGCTGAAATTTTAAAATTCTGTCTAACCATAATAAAGGTGAAAAATTGGAATTGTTATATATTGGATGTCAAAACTGCATACGTGTATTTACAAGGTGACGAGATACAAAGAGAAGTGTACTTGAAGCCACCAAGGGAAGATGGTTGGAGGGGATTATGGAAGTTGAAGAAAACCATCTATGGGCTCAAGGATGCAGCAAAAGCATGGTATTGTAAAGTGGTGAAAGTAGTGAAGGAGCTTCAAGGTGAGAGAAGTAGACTAGAACCTAATATATTCTTTTGGAAAAGGACAATAAATTGGAAGGGCATTTTTATTTGTGTACACACGTAGATGATTTTGCTACGGAGGAACTGAAGGATTCTTAAAGGAAACGATTGGGAGATTGAAAGGGAAATTGCAAGTAGGAGAACAAGAGAGTAAAAGGTTCAAGTATATAGGAGTAGTAATAGAGCAGAAGGAGAATAGATTTTCCCCTAATAGTGGCAGTATAATTCTATAAGAGAACCAGAGGCTAGAAGATACACGGGTAATAGAGTGCTAGCCAAACAAAAGGAGTTAACAGAGTATAGATCAGTGGTAGGACAGCTGAATTGGGTATCACTACACACGATGCCAGAAATATCATATGATATTAGCGAATTAAGTAACAAAGCATTTAAAGAAGGAACAACTCAGGATATGAAAAGAAACTTATTAAAAATTGTAAGAAAAAACTAAGAGCATGGTGGGCGAAGTTACAATAAGTGAGATGGAAGAAGAAAGGGTTTATTGGGAAGCCTATGCAGATGCTTCATTTGGAAACATAGAAGATGGCCATACTTAACTGGGTTATATTATTTCCTTGACAGATGGGAAGAGGAGAAGTCCCATATGGTGGAAGTCTAGGAAATCCAGGAGAGTGGCAAAATCCACCATTGAGGCTGAAGCCCTGAGTGTTGGGGAAGCTGTAGAAGGATTGATATATTTCAAGCATTTGTGGGAAGAGGTAGTAGGAGGGAGAAATTTAGAAGCCTTGGTTAACACTGATAGTAAAACACTAATGACCGCCATCAAATCGAGCACTGGTGTAAGTAGCAAGAGATTAAAAATAGATATTGCTGCAATAAGGGAAACCATTGAATCCGGGGAAATAAAGGAGGTGAGATGGATAAAAGGAAAGGAGCAAGTGGCTGATGTATTAACTAAAGCAGGAGTTTCAGGGGAATGTATTAGAAATTATGTAGAGGGTAAAGAGTTGGAGGACGAAGGAAATTAAGAGGGAATACTAGGTTAGGAAAACAGTCGGAGGGGAGGGAGAAAGAGATAAGTGTGATTAGTATTGTATAATTGTTATGGGTATAGGTAAGTATGATTATATATTGTATAATTGTTATGGGTATTTTATGCATTGTTGAAATATGGTGGGTGTCCTATATATGGACAGCATGTGGTAGATTCTAGGTGTCTGTTGATGTATTTAAGTTGTGTTGTGACGTCATAGGCTGTGACGTCATAGACAAGATGGCGGCGGTGTCGGCAGGATGTAAACAATAACACGGGGCAGTAGAAAGCACGTGTTGGTGGTGTGTGGTTGGTATGGGAGAGCTCTCTGTCTGGTAGGAGTTGTTTTTTGGGTCGTAATTCTTGTGGTGCTGTTGTTCTAAGGTGATTTCTGGAGTGTACTGGAGTTGGAGAAAGCGTACAGGTGGGTAGATTATTCATTTGTGTAAAGAAATAAAGGGGTTAGGCTAGGCTAACATTCAAATGTCTCCCTCCTCCTGCTTTGGTAACAGAGACCGACGACAAGAAGAAGGGTGTGATGGTGTGCAGTCCATCTAACACCCCTTCCTTGTTCAAAATAACAGAAGAATCAGCAGCCAGACAGCCCGAAACACCAACTAACCTGTGTGGGCTGGACAAAAGCGCCGACTCCGGGACGAACCAACCACAACACCAGGAACATCACTACGCTCCACCAACAGATGACTCCTTGACATGGCCGTGAATGGGCACAGGCGTGGCAGACGTAAACACTCAAGAACCAATGAGAATCCCTCGGAGTCGAACTCCTGGAAGAACCAGGGAGAGAGGCAGGCAAAGACTCCTGCCACACCAACTCTGCGCTCAACCTTTGACCTCTTGACAGGCACCTTGCGATCCTTACAGCAACGTATTGGCCCTGGAGAAGAGGTGAGAGCACCTGCAAAATGTGCACGGACGGGGAAGGTTGCAGAGGGCGAAGCAGATTGCACAAGAGAAGATACAATAACACTCTCCGAAACACCAAGACCCTCAGGAACACGGGTGTGTTGCTCCTCACTCACAGGCGAAGAAAGGGCACAGTCCTTAGCCTTCCAACACTTGATACGCTGACGCGGCGAAGATGGGGGAAAAAGAGAGGAAGACAGCACTGGCTTCTACACAACCTCTTTGCAGGAGGCGGGGGATGATGCAACACACTTGCTTCCAGTCCTCCAAGCCAACATGGCAGCCAACTCAACTTCCAAAATAAAGTCCAATCTCTTAAGAATCGCCTGGCATAAAGCCACAGATGGATCAGCAAGAGAAGGCTCCAACAATATGGAAGGGAGATGCAGCAAACTGGATGGCAGATATGATGTAACGGCAGCGAACGATGACGACACAGATGAGCGAGGCAGCGCAGATGGAAGTGACGCCATAAGTGCTAATGACGTCACGGCTTCCCCTCAATCCGAAAGGGAAGCAGACGCCACTGGCGGAGGGATACAAAATGGCTGACCCCATGACGTTACTAGCAGCAACTGTTACTGGCAGAGCAATACAATATGGGTGACCTTGGCTACCCACGAAGACGAGGGCAAGAGGAGGGGGGGAGTAGCGAATATCCATGAAAAGCGACAGCAAACCCTCCAAAGACAGAGAACCCTGTAGCCCTATGTCTTTCAAAGCGCTGCCATCTTGGACGCCTCCAACTCGGTAAAAAATAAAGAAGACAATGATGAAAAAAAAAAACCTCCTCCTTGTCGGGAATCAAATTAACTCCTGAAGAAGGAGGGGCTACATACAAAAATCAGTCTGAGGGCCTCCCAAAACTTCCAACGAATCGATGGAAGAGAAGGAGGGCCAAGGCACCACACTACCATGGGGTGTGATCGTAACAGGAGACGAAGCATTGGGAAGAAGGAAGAAATCGTACAATGCTCCCTCTTGCTATAAAACAACTTCCACTGCGCTAAGGCCACGCATGGCATTCCGTACAAGGCTTCGTTAATGTATAAACATAGAGCGACACCTAATGCAGGTGATGTGGGGGGGGGAGGTCGCAGCCAAGCCAAAAAACTAGAACACGGAGAACCTGGAGTTCTGGGGCACACACGATGACGAGGCAGAGAAGGAGCAGAAGAAGCCGTAATAACAGCACATGCACACACAGACACTAAACACAATCGAAATGGGCAATGAACTGGGTAAAGGCCGAGAGAGGTCAATGTTATGACCTCTCGCCCCGCCGGTTAAGAAAAGACTGACGCGATGGCACGTGTTGCCAGATCTCACAAGATTCCTTGCTTTTATCTGCGTTTTAACCAGATCCAGCTAGGCACTAGAAATTATCCTATTCTAACAAGGTTTGTTCGCGTATGAACAATGATAATTTTAAAAATTAAGACATCTTTTCTGCAAAAAAAAAAAAAAAAAAAAAAAAAAAAAAAATCGGACATTTTTATTTACTATAATGAGTCGGAGACTATTTAACACTAGAAAAGTTTAACCTGAAATATCAAGATGTATCTAATGTTTCTGAGGATAATCCAGAACACATTTTCCAAACAAAGTAGGGTGCAGAAGAAAAGCTATATCAGGTTTCATGCTAGTTGTTTTATTGTTAATAAACAATAGTAAAGCATTACAAAGCACTCAGGATGCTTCCCCGTCACTTCATACAGCTTCATTATTTATCTATCACTTCTCTAAGATATCTCTGAAGCATTGGATCACTGACTGCAGGTTATTTTTGAAAAATTTCCATTTCAACAATTTTGTTTAGTCTCTGCCTCTGCATATAATTGGAAAATAAACTGTTGAATCTTGCTTTTGCCAGTTTCTTTAAATTTTTATAATTTAGCAATGAAAACGATTCCTTGGAATCATTTCAATATGTCACGACCTTCGAGATGAAATAAAAACGAAAAATACACATCTTAAGTGTACTTGTTCTTAGTTGTTCTCTAATTAGGAAACTGGAAAAAAACCTGTAATGATGTTTTGGTAATGGTAATCCTCACCAATTTCTGTTACTATAGGTAATTACCAGCAATGAATTACTGGTTTTCAAACCCGAATAAAAACTAAGCTTATCACTACACCACTTGCTTGTCATGTACAGTTCACAATTACTACTTTCTATTTGAGTACTACAGCTAATTATTTTTGTTCCAATCAGTCAACGCAAAAATGATACTCAACTACATATTGCATATTTAATCACTCCAAAATCTTACCTGAAATGTGAGGATGATCAGCGTACTAAGTTGGAAGGCTATAAGTATCAGGTAATGGCTATTAAAGAACGTAACCATGTTATATGATGAGATCATATTCTGGATGAAGATAAATCCTGACAAATTTAAGACCCACAAAACCATACTGCTATACAAGCCCTGTAAAAATGAGAAGGGGTTAGGTTGTGAAGTACAGTAACACATTGAGAACTCTGGTTTAAGGAAAATTTAAAAATGGTGCTGAAACAACAAGGAAAAATTACATTCTTTGAATTAAAAAATCATTTCTATCCTGTCTGGTAGCTTTCACTTTATCTTTTCAGTCCTCAATCTCCTCTTATACAGTGACAATGTTTATCCCTATTTCTACATCTAACATTAATATATAATGTCTCAATGATTGTATATTTTTCTGATTTAATTACTGTACAGTATATATTGTCAAAAAACTAGAGCTATAAAACAAAAAATTATTGTTTATATTCAGCAAAAAGACTTTTATTGTGGAGATGCAAAGGTCCTATGTTGTTTATGACTTGTAAAATACAAATAAATACAGTCAACTACCCGTATTTGCGGACTCACCTAGTCGTGGATTTTTCTTTGGACCAATTTATTTACCCTTTACTAATATAACTAAATAATATAATAATAATATAATAATAATAATAATAATAATAATAATAATAATGATAATAATAATTAATAATTAATAATAATAATAATAATAATAATAAAATAATAAAATAATAATAATAATCATAATAAATAATAATAATAATAATAATAATATGAGTATAATTACAAAATTCATATGTGATTGCATATTTAAAAATAACCTTACAATTTCAAGAACAACTCTTCTCTATCTCTCTCTTACCGAGATGAAAGAATTTTTATGGCGCATGTATGTTTGTCAATATTTTCAAATAATAATATATGTAACTGTAATTACAAAATGATACAAATAAAAAGTTCTTTCCCCCATCTTTCTTTTAAACTCCATGAGGAGCTTGAAGTCCAAAGCTGTCAAATATGTCAAGTAATGTGATAGGAGTGTTGCCATTAGTGGTCAATGATCTTTACAAACTCCGTGTGTGTGTGTGTGTGTGTGTGTGTGTGTGTGTGTGTGTGTGTGTGTGTGTGTGAGAGAGAGATCTTCACACACTTCTGTTTTTTACCAACCATTTATTACTTCTTTAAGGGGGAATGTATTAAGTTAACCCTTTAACGCCGATTGGACGTATTAAACGTCGATGAAAATTGTCTGTTGGGTACTGAACCGACGTATGGTACGTTGATGAAAAAAAGTTTTTTTAAAAATTCGCGGAAAAATAGTTATAGGCCTACTAGGCGAAAACTTTTGAATCACGCGCCTTGGGGGATGCTGGGGGCTCACGGATCAAGCTGTTGTTTTGTTTATAATCATTACCCAGGCGTGCAAGCGGATTGCTTTCTTCTCACACTAAAAAGCATCAGCGACACATCTCCGAAATTATTTCGTCACTTTGACAATTTTTGCACCATTTTATATTAGCTGTTACATAGAGTATTATATATGAAAATGTGCACAATTTCATGTAGAATACAACAAAAAAAATCATGGTTGTAGCTTTTATCAGTTTTGAAACATTTTCATATAAATAACAATAAGTGACAAAATTTCAACCTTCAGTCAACTTTGACTCGACCGAAATGGTAAAAAAAAAAACAATTGTAAGCTAAAACTCTTACATTCTAGTAATATTCAATCATTTACCTTCATTTTGCAACAAATTGGAAGTCTCTAGCACAATATTTCGATTTATGGTGAATTTATGAAAAAAACTTTTTCCTTACATCTGTGCGGTAACTCTTCCGAAAAAATCATAAATTTTTTCTTCTGATTGTCGTAATGTTTGCAGTTTTATATTAGCCGTTACATAAAGTTTTATATACGGAAATGAGCGCAATTTCATGTAGAATACAACGCTAAACAACCCATGGTTGTAGCTTTTATCAGTTTTGAAATATTTTCATATAAATAACGATAAAAAGAAAAAAATTCAACCTTTGGTCAACTTTGATTCGACCGAAATGGTAGAAAACGCAATTGTAAGCTAAAACTCTTACATTCTAGTAATATTCAATCATTTACCTTCATTTTGCAACAAATTGGAAGTCTCTAGCACAATATTTTGATATATGGTGAATTTTAGAAAAATACTTTTTCCTATGTCCGTGCGGTAACTACCGAAAAAATCAAAATTTTTTTTGTCCTATTGTCGTAATGTTTGCACAGTTTTATATTAGCCGTTACATAAGTTTTACATATAAAAATGTGTGCAATTTCACGTAGAATACAAAAAAAAGTATTCATCTAGTCAAGAACACCCTCACAAGCAAGGAATACGACAACCCTATGAAAACCCTTGTCTCTCCTGGAAGAACAAGGGCCTTGAGCAGTGACGGTTATTTACAGGGGAAGCCACGGTCCTATGCCTGAGATCAATGTGCTGACGAATCAATGCAAAGATCTCTTCTAAATGAAATTTGTGAGTATTTGTATCCCAAAGAAAAACCCTTGAGGCACAAAACTCCCAATTTTCTCTCCTTGAAGGAAGACTCAACAAAAGCCAATGAAACTTTCCTCGACTACTAAAGTGTATGATGAGATGATCCAAGGATCAATCTCTGAGATACCAACCCATGTAGCCAAATTCCGAAAAAGAGACAAACTCACCAGAATTCTCTTTGTCTGCCTTGCACCTCTAGGAATGATAAGGAGAAAGGAAATTACTACCTATCCTGTTAGAAGAACCAGCAGAAAGGGTAGATCGTGGGCAATCATTAAGCTGTGATGACTGCAGCATGGGGAAGGAGGGTGCTTATGCCATGGCAAAGTGCTAAACTGAGGAGAGCTAGGGCCGAAAGGTCCAAGAGACAAGGATGAAACCTGACCAAGGACTTAAAAAGTGGGCAAGCAGTGTCAAAACACCTAAGTGTCTCGGCACTACCCTCATTCTGTACCTAAACTAGACTGGAGAGCAAACTCCCCCATACTGATTGAGAAACGGCCAAGATTCCATAAAATCCTAGGCATTCAATAATACACTAGCGGAGTGCTTATAATTCTAAAAAAGCTGAGTGCTCAGTGAGCTCTTAAAGTTCCGAGGAATTAGAGCTCTCGGTGAGCCTCCTGAACCTTCTAAAAACGATCATCAAGAGCAGTCTTCTATCAACTTCCAAGGAATCTGAGCACTCGGCGAGTGCCAGAAATTCTAAGGAATTCAAATGCTTGGCGAGACTCCTGAATCTTTTAAGAACAATCATTGGTAGTGGTCTTCATTAGTTATCAAAGTGCTTGTGATTCCAAAGACTCCGAGCAGTCAGTGAGCTCCAGAAATTCTAGCGAATTCACGCACTTGGCATAACTCCCGAATCTCGTAGGAACAATCATCGGGAGTGATGTCTCTCGCATACCGAGTGCTGGTGATTCCAAACAATCCAAGCGCTTGGTTAGCACTCGAAATTTAAGAAATTCAAGTGCTCAGCGAGACTCCCGAATTTCATAAGAATGATCATGGAGTGATCCTCTCTCGACTTCCGAAAAAATTGAGGAGGAACAGGCACAGACCTAGTATTAGGTGCAGACCCCACAGGAGAAAGCCAAGCAGACTCTGCCCAAAGGTGGGAAGAGCCAACAAGGAAACCAACCTCCTCCCCACCTCTTAAGGTGTTCGAATCCTCAGAAACAAGACACCAGGGGGGAACCTGCTGAGCACTGGCGAGCACTCAGCGAATGATAGTGGTAGTCCTGGCAGGAAGAGATGAAACACATGAATGTCTAGCCCTTTATCTTACCCTGTGCCTAAACTGGGACTGTGAGAAGACTCTCTGTCTGCAGCTCGGGATGCTCGCACTTTGTTAGAAACATGAGCACTCAGAGTGACTCATGAATGAGTGCCTGACACAGCACCAGTCTAGAGGCGGAACTCCTAGAACTGGTGACGGAACTGCAAACTGAAGCTTGTGCTCCCACAGCTCCCAAAACACAAAACCCACAGGCATGTTAATTGGTTCTCAGGCCCAAAGGTTGGGAAGAGCTGCCAGAAATCCCACTGCCTCCTTGGGAGGAGGCAGCCCCTTAGAAATCCTGTAGGAGGACTTCTTAAGGGGGAGAAGCTGCCTCTCTGGTTTCCCAGGACCTCCTCGAGCCTCAGAAAAAGAAGGAAAGGGCAATGAAGGATGACATTTCTTCCACAGGGCTTCTTCTACAAGATGGTGATTAGGAAACATGAATAGCAGTGACAGGAGTCACCGGGGAGCTGGAGCCAGAAGCACAGCAGAAGCTGCCCAGTGACTGGTCATCACAACAACAGTAACAATCTAACAGAAAGCACAGCAGGGGAACTTCAACCACACAAAAGCCAGTGCCACAGCATACTAGAATGTCACAGGTACTCCTGCAGGTTAGGATAACCAACACAGTGAGATATCCAACCACTTACTGCTGTGCCCTACAACTCCTCACTGTCAGCCTGAAGAAAAAAGAAGATAATTAATAAAAAAAAAAAAAATAAATAAATAAACAAATAAAAAAGACTCCTCTCATTTCGAAGGGCACTGACCTCCGAGCGAGAGGAGACCCCTGAGAATAAGTCACCTAATCGCACACACCCCTCCCCTCCTCCTCACCCAACAAGTGAGCAAAGAGGGGCAAAGAATATCTCTCTCCTGTAGGAGAAAACTTCATAAGGAAAGAATACTGGGAGAGAAAAACTGGGAGGGAATGCTCCAACAGTACAAGCAACAAGACCAACATCTCAAAAATCATAAAAATACTGTTGCACCATTACAATGAAAGGGCGTGAGGATGTGATGGGGGTGAATGTAATGCCTTTGGCCGCTGATCCCAAGACACAAGCTGGGGGAAGGTCTGCAAGACCATCATGAATCATGAATTCGTATATTACTAAATATCAAACACAGTAGTACATGCAACACATATATTCTATAATAAAAGGAAAGATCTCACTGGGAAAAGTAAGTTTAATGACAGTCAGGCAAGAGCTCACAAAAACACGTCTGCATCACATGATGGCTGAAAGCATACTGAAATGTTTACTTCCAGGCAGGTGGGTCCCCCCTCCTACCGGAATGTAGTTACTACCTAACCTCCTTGTTAAGTTTTAAAGACTGTGTTCCAGCGTCTCCGTAAGCGTACATATTCTTAATGTTAAAGGATTGAGGGTTTGTATATGTTGTGTAGGAACAACTTAAAATTAAATATAACGAGTCCACTAGCCTTTCCTGGTGCTCATTCGTTCACCAATGACACCTTTCAGAGCTGGCACTCAAGTGTCCCAAAGCTGGAGGGATGGCACCAATATGATTAGGGCAGCTACGGTGGAGGGCATACCCACTTACTGAAACTGGCAGCATAACATGAATATAATCATCTCCACTCTAATCATCTACGCAAGAGAAGCAATTTTAAGAGTTCTGGCCATGACATCAATGTATAGCATAATGACACCTCTTAAGTCAAACATTACTGAATGACTGATGAGACCACCACAGCTCACATCATTGGCTTAAAAAATTCCCAGCATAGGCGAGAGGTTAGACAACAAGATAAATAATGTTGCTAAATGAATCATAATTCAGAGATGTGTTTTTCTATAAATTATCAAAGGTAGGTTTTAACATGCAACTTACTACATTTACAAACACTGTAAAATTAAATGTTTGGTTCTTACAAAATATTAAACAGCCTGCACATCATTAGTTTCTTTAGCCAAAGCTACAACCTCCACAACCTCGAATTTAGTGGTACGTATACTTTCTTAACACTTCTTCCCAACTACAGTGGATACCCTGTATTCGCGTTCTGCGGATTTGCAGACTCATGCATTCGCGGATTTCTCTCTGGAACATTTTCCCCCATTCTTCGCCGAAAAATCGCCAACTCGCGGAATTTTTCTAAGAAAAATATTCTCAAATTCCTGTTTTTTTATCAATTTCATCATAAAATGCACTTTTTGTGATAAAACTATTAAAAAAAACCAGCTATAAAAATTTTTAGTGGGTTTTCCTTAAGATTTAACTAACAAAATAGGAGGTTTTAAGCATTTTTAAAGGGGGTTCCAACTATTTGCGGGTTCTAACTATTCGCGGGAGAGTCTGGTACGCGTCCCCCATGAATACGGGGGACCACTGTATTTGAAAGACAAGGAAATTTACTTTATTTTTTCTTTTGGATTTTGCCATTAAAAATTAATCAAAAATTAGAATATTTTTAACAAATTAACAAATATAGCATAACTCTTAATGTGTTAGTTATGTTAACTAACATTAGCAAACTTGTTTCTCAATGTAGCTACTACTGTAACTAAACACTGGCAAACAGCTGTTTCTTAAATTGCTTGTTTATGTCAGTACTTGCTGTTGTCTATACCAGTGTTTTGCACACATTTGTAAATGGTTGTTTACTATGAAACAGTAAGGAATTCTTAGCAAAGCCACAAGTATGGTCAGTCTGGATGAATGTATGAAGACTCTCATGATATAATAAGTATGCATTATGAATGGAATCTAACAAAACTATGACAGGCATTGAAATATCTAGCTTACTATAATCTACTAAGAGGAAACTAGCACATTAAGCATAGCCTAGTGTAATCTACCAAAAATGCATATTGCACTGTATGCAATTATTGTGATGAAACGGTGTTTTGGCGCAAAATTTCAGGGATTGCATAACATACAAGATCAGATGTTACATGGGTATATGCAAACTTCAGTTCTTTTTGATGCTGTACATACATATATATTTTAGTTTTAAAGAATGTCTTTGCTGAAAATAAAGCGTTTGCGTATTTACTAAACAATCTTCAGTTCTGAAACCCCAAAAAATCCAAAAGCAAACACAGCTGGTCCCAAGGATTTTGGATAAGAGATTATGAAACTGTAACAGAAGGAGAGAATGAACAGTAAGTTGGAAGAATAGGAGGAAAACGATAAGGTAATGAGAAAGAGTCAAACTAAAGTAAGAAATCAAAGTCAGATGAGACTGTCCCATGTAGAGCAGGTCATTATGCAACAAACGCTTGTCTAATCAAGCAAAGGATTAAAAGCTATAGGTGCTGAGAACCCTAAAAACTGCCTGGACATGCAAAGTATTACCACTCGATCCCTTTTCTTTTTTAAAGGGACAAAGTGCCTTGGACAGTTTTATGACTACAAAATAGGTTTGTGACAAAACAACCCCATTTTCTAAGATCAGATCTCACAAAAATCCTTACTAACTTTGAGAATTAGAGATAAAAAGAGAGTCAATCATAGCCAGAAACTTTAGGCTACAAATAAAGCAAGTGTCAGAAGTTTAGGATCAATACATGACATTTATAGAACCTTTCCAGTAACAAAGAAACTAAATAGTACAGGTATTCTCCTGCTTACAATGAGGTTAGGTTCCAAAACACTCATAGTTTGTTGGATAAATCGTATCTCGAATATAGCCTAGCCTACATTGGGGTAATCAGTACCATCTTTACATATAGGGTAGCCTAGGCGACACTGTCACAGTATACTTTATACATATACAGTATAGTAATTATTAATTTCAGCTAATTCTCTAGGTTCAATGCATATTGGCTTATGATAATTCAGTACAAAGAGAAACTGAATAACATTAACAAGAGTTAACCTAGCATATACAATGGTAGAATACAGATCCACTACTGGATGCCCCCACAGGTTGAAGAGCCTTTCTGCCACATCTGGGTGAAGAGACCACTCTGTCCCAACCACCTGATTCTGGCGGCTGAGCTTGTCTGCCACTACATTCCTCTTGCCTGGAATGTATCTGGCTGACAGCTCTACTGAGTGAGCCACGGCCCACTCGTGCACCTGCGTCGTCTACTGGTGCAACAGGAGGACTAGTGCCCTGAATTGGTACACTGTCCTGTCGTGGATAAAATGAAGATACTTCCTGTGGGACTGGTGGATGGGTATTTGAAAATATGCATCCTTCAGGTCCACCGAAACAGGAAATCGTTCTCCCTGATGGAATCGAGCACTGAGCGTGTCGTTTCCATCGTGAACCGAGTCTGGCGAACGAAACGGTTCAAGGGAGAGAGATCTATCACCAGTCTCCAGCCCCCCGCAGACTTCGCCACCAGGAAAAGTTGGTTGTAGAACCCCAGTGACTGATCTCACATGATCTCCACAGCTCCTTTGCTCAGCATGGTCTGCACTTCTTGAGTCAGTGCTTCGTCCCTGACAGAACCAGGGACGTACGTTTGCAGGTGGACCAGGTGTGAGGTGAGGAGTGGCCTCGACTTGAAAGACATTAGGTATCCCTCCTGAAGGACACCCACTACCCAAGTCTCAGCTCTGTAGCGCTGTCAAGTTGCCCAATGGCTCGCCAGGCACCCCCACTTCTGGCAGCAGTTGAGGGGGAACGCCGTCTCTAGTGTTTCCCTCTCTTCCCCTTCAGCTTAGCTCCTATCCCGCGAGAGATGGAGGCTTGAGAGGAGGGCCGACTCTCACTTCTCCAAGCGAAAGAGGAAGGCTGGGTCTTTCCTTGCACTACCCTTGACAGAGACGTCTTGGGAGCGGATGAAGCGCTAGCTAAGCTCCATGGCTTAGCCGCAGTTGAACGAGACTGCCCAGAAGTCTTTGCAACTGCCTGGTGTACTAAGCAGTCGCTGTCCTCAGCTCTCCGCTTTTCCACTACAGCGTCCACCATATCTCTGGAGAATACAAAGGAGGAACCCAGCAACGGTACGTTACGCAGACCCAACGTTACCTAGTGACCGGCCGCCCTGGTTACACGAGTCAGGAATGCACCCCTTCTCCTCAAAACCAGGTTGGCCGTCTGGTGGGCTAGGTAGGAGATGGCCCTACTTCCAGATTGGCAGAGTCTTCCGAACGCCGAGTCTTCCTCAGGAACTATAGCTCCCGAGGAGGCTGTGACTCTGGATACTGTGAGGGACAACAGATACAGCCAAGAGACGGCCTGGAAAGCTGCTATGGCAGTGAATTCCAGGGCCAATGCCTCTTCCTGAGAGAACCTGAGGTTCTCTGACAGCAGGTGTTAGAGAGGCACTCCCGGAGTTAGGCAAGCTAACCACTTGAGCGTTTGATCTGTTTGGTCCTAAGACCGAACCAGGCTCATAGGCTCTCGTGGCTGGACCCTAAGGAGTGCCCTCTTCACGGTCACTTCCAGGTGAGGAAGACCTGCATAGCTGGTAGACTGGGAGGACTGCACGCGATCACCAACCCGCGGTGGTGATCAAGCTGCAGGTCTGGACCAGCGGTCTCCGTGGAGAAATGCTGGACCGAGGACGGTAGCGTCAGTCTCGTGCGTCAGGGGAGCTGCTCTCAGCCGTGCGAACCGTCTAGTCCCAGTGGGAACGACAGTCGGGTGACTGGTAGCGTCCACTAACGCGGTGAGAGCGAGGACTGTCCTCATGACGCACTACAGTCCCAGAAGCAGCCGATGCTCTTCCCTGGTGACCGGGGGTACCTCTTCCCAACCTCAACATGTGAACGGTCCGGTGGGACTGTCAGGTCAACCCTGGGTACTGGAAGATCGCAGCGCGAGCAATCGCCGGTCTGGCAAGAGTCACCTGAGCGACTTTTACCATCCTACTGCTCCGTGCCTGGGTCCTGATGGTGAACGTACTCAGTCGTCTGGACCTTGGCTGCACGATCACCGCAGGTGACGTACACTCAGTGACACTCGTGAGCGAGCGGCCAAGACAGTTCCGAGTGTTGAGACAGTTCCAAGTCCAGAGGTGGAACCGCTGGAGCCGGGAACGGAGGTACCATCAGTGGCTGGTACCGCCAAAGTCCCCATCTTCTTCCATGAGGAAGGAGAGACGGGTCCTGTTCCCGGAGGAACGGGAGGACCAGCGGAAGACCCACCTGTCTTGCCAGAGTGAGACAGACCCCTTAGAAGTATCTGTGCAAGACTTCTTGGTGGGGGGGGGGGGGGGGGGCGCCACCTTCTTCCTCGGCTGGAGGGCCTTGGAAGTTGAAGGGGAATAGGCGGCAGAAGACGACAAAGACACCTTCCTCTTCTTGGACTTCCTCTTCGCCAACTTCCTCAGGACAACTGACAGGTCTCCCATCCAGGCTGGAGCTGGGCTGGTTGCAGTAGCAACAGGGCCCAACTCCACCTGGCTGGAAGGACCTGCGGGAGCAGCAGCTTCCACGGGCAGGAACAGGGGCAGCAGGTACGGCGACGGCAACAGGTGGGCAATCTAAGGGCAAGCTCTTCGGGCACTTGAAGTCAGGGGGAGGAGCGAGGACACCAAAACCAGGTGGAGGTGGTACAAACTCCCTCTGGGGCACGTACGGCAATGGAGTTTGTACTGCAACCATGGAGGTGACCATGGTCAGGTGCTGGGTATAAACCAGGTGAGGCGGAGAAGCATAACCTGGGGTCGACACAGTCGTAGTCATCCTCATCTCCACCCAGTGAGTGACTGGGGCTGCAGCAAGATGATGGATGAGCCCCTGAATACTCGGAGTGCCCGGAAGACTCAGTGAGCGCCACACCTGCTGAAGGTCCCCACCCCTGGAGGCAGACACACCTGAGGAAGCAACAGTCGGGTTAAAGGGGGTGGTTCCTGTTTGCTCAGTGGGAGAAGGATCCTCCCCTGAGCGGACAAATGACCCGAGTACAACTCAAGGTCGGGAGAGAGCTATACGCGGGAGCCGCGAGGAGGGAGAAAAGAAGATGACGTATCCGTCACCAGAGGTGTCGAGGGAGAGCTTTCCGATGACACCTTGGCGCCCCTACGTGGCTTCTTCCTCTTTTCGTACAGCTCCCACAGCTTCTCCGACCCAGACACAACAAACACAAGTTAAAATATGAGAGCATTCACGCCCTCGGCACTTTGTGCACAGAGGATGAGGGTCCACAATGTCACTGGACCTGAAAGCCCCACACTTTCGGCCTCCCACTCCAGGGCACACAGTATGGTTGGATGAGGGCCGCGAGGGCTCTCCGAATCGTGGGACTGCATGGTGATCCGCGATGCAATACCACAATAAATATGCAATGTATATAAGCAAAATACTGTTAACTAAGTAAATACAATCAACATGCACAAGTATACTAGAACAGGTTGAAAGTCAAGGTAGTTGTCAACAATCTCATGACAGAGGCGGGCAGAGAGGCGAGCACACGTCTTCACCAGACGGCGGTCAAAAGCAAAGTGGAATGTTTACATCCAGTCGGGCGGGACTCCCGACCATCGGACAAGCAGTTATTGTCGAACTACCTTGTTATTAAATTTTACGACAGGTCCAGCTGGCGCTGATAGTAATTCCTTATGTAAAGGACCGATGGTTTGTATAACGTGTCGGAACAAATCAGACTATCGTAAGACCAATTATCATAACTTGAATACTACCTGCAAAATATTATGTCATATATCACAGACAGTCATAGACACTAGGTATTCAGTAAATAAAACTTACCGTAGTTGTTGAAATGATCTTACTGGAACATAATTTAGCTAAAACTAAAGGCAAAAGGACAAGTATATTGATAGCAGAAGGAACTCCTAGTGTCCATCGAGGATCCCTGTCATAGTCTGAGTAAAGAACAGTAGCTTTCCCATATTCTTTCAATTTCTTTGAATCTTCAGGACTAACTCGATCCCTGCAAAGAACATATATAGTATATATATATATTTACTACTTGTATTATCCTTTATAATATACACAATAACTCTTCTAATTAGGCACATACGTATATAACAAGATTTCATTAACCAATCTCTAGCAACGATGGAAGGTCCCACAATATGAGATGCATACAAAGAACAATAAATATTCATGTCATCTGACTATCTTCAGAGGTGTGCTTTTGTAATAAACCACTTGCAAGAATAACAGGATATAAGCACATTAACATTTTCTTGTGGACTTCCAAGTTTTTATTACTTTTCAGAGTTAATATCATCAAACAAAAATCAATTGGAAAAATTTCTTGCTAATAAGCCAACGCATTTAGCAGAGGACGGCTCCAAACTAGACAATATCATTCCCACATTCATCCCATAACATACGAGTTATGAAGAGCCATCTTCTGTGGACTTCCAAAGCACAGAAGGCTTCTTATTCCTTACTGGTTAGGCTAAATATACACTACCCATGCCCCAGACTGGGCACACTTTAAGGTCAGATAAATAAAAAAAAATTACTAGAAAGAGGAGGATATGCATATGCATGTATAAGAACAAAATTCTAAAAAATGTTCTATCTTCCACGGGATGTGGAAAGTAAATATATCTCCAACTGTGTGCGGGACCTCTTTTTCAAATCACTCATAAAATAAATCAATTTCAGCGATTTATACATGTTCTAAATTTTTTACTTTAGTCTGCAAAATTACAATTAAAGCTCACAAAATACGGATCATAAAAAATAAGAACTAAAACCAGCAACAATCCCTGAATTTAGTTAAGGACAAATATTTACGAGATGTACGAGGAAGGGGAAATACAGTACCTTTCAGTGAAATTTAGTGTTCTTTCTACTTTTTGTGTTACTTTGCAAAATTACAATTACAACTGACACATGCTATAGTAAAAGATATAAACTAAAACCTGCAACACTCCCATAGTACATTTATGAGCAAATATAGTATACGATAGTATGAAATCTCAATTCAGACTATTACAAGTATCCTGAGCTGAGTAAGGAAGCAATTGTCATAAGTTTCGCCTGATTGTCATTTATGGCCGATTCAAGTGATCTGAACTTTTTCCCATAAACTTTGTTCAAATATCATGGCATGAAAGAAGGATTATCATATGGTAAGAAGTCCCATCATGCCATTATGGCATCACAGGATACATGTTGCTACATAAGGGTTGATTGTGGTACTACATGAATCCCTTATTTCCTGTACATACTGAAATAGTACTCATCTTCATCTTACATTAACTATCATACTTCCTGAATACTAGATCCATTTGCTTCCATCAATCCTCCTACTCTATCTGAACAGGCCTTTCTTAGTTTCATTCCTACCCCCCTCCCCCTTGAACACTTTTGAATTAACACCCTTATAATATTTTATATTCTTCTACATAAAAAATGTCTCAAAACAGCTTACTTTTTACCCAATATGACATTTAAGATATAATAAAGTTTTAATTACAGTATTTACCCACTCGCCAACAGTTAAAATCCCAAAATTTGCGTTGTGCTAATTTTCTGTTTTATTTTGGCTAGGTAACAATGCCCAACCCACTTTTGTGGAAAAAGAGAGGAACAACTAGGCAAAGAGCTCAGTTTATTATTCCTTCAGTATAAATCCAGGCTAGGGGAAGGAGGATGGGCTCTGATTATATAATTACAATACTGGGTAAGTATAATTAAAATTAAGTTTTCATAATAAAACTAATATTGTAATACTTACCTGAACACCTGAATTAGCCCTGGTTACTGACCAGCCTGAACTATATCCCCACAGATTTACCCACAAAGTGTGTAATTTTAACTGTCAATGTTATCAACGCTGCAGGTAAAATCTAGTCAAATGAGTTACCTGAGGTCCTGTTGGCAATGCTGCTGCAAATACTACTGGCCGCTGGGGGCCAACAACCGCAATTGAGTCATTCACTTTCAAACTGAAGTGGGGAGGAGAGTGGGAATCATTCTAGTGTTCAGGTAAGTATTACAATATTAGTTTTATTATGAAAATTTCATATTGCAATACACTCCCTGAACACCTGAATTAGCCCAATTAACAAAATTTAACGGAGGTGGGATCAAACTAATTATGCCCGACTTGTCCACGGAGCATATACAGGTAACTTATTATCAACCTACTATGCATAAATGTATGTGTCCTCACCTATTTATCTACCTCAGTAGGTGAGGGTGCTTGCAGAGAAAGTACCTCAAAGTCAGTGTTGAGTCTAAGGTACTGTCTGAGTCAGAAGTGCCTCCCATGTGGTATTTTATACCTCTCATGCATGGAGGTTAAAGCAAATTTCCTCATCTAGTTGTCCAACTTGGTAGGTGAGGATGCTTACAGAGGAAGAACCCCAACATCAGTGTTGAGTCTAAGGTAACGCCCTAGTCTGAAGACCCTCCCATGAGGTATTCTGTACCTCTCATGTATGGAGGGAGAACAGTGAACCTCCCATGTGGCTATCCAGCCTCTCGTTTATGGAGAAGTTGAGTGTGCAGGACCTTCAAGTTCTCTATTGCTCACTGACACAGATGATTGTATTGAAGAAGTTGAAGTTATGTCAACATGACCATCAGGATCTGCCTAACCTCAAGGACCTAAAAGAACAATACACTCAGTCTAAACCCTGACCAACAGAGACTCCTAAGTTCATTTAGACTATCATTGACTACCTAAGCCCCCAACACCCTAACAATACAAAGCTAAATATACTATAGATATCTCCACCATAGATCCTAGAAGGCAAAAAACTAAAAGAAGTTCCTACCTTGATCCCTCTTTTTTTTTTTTTTTCCACAAGCCAAGCGTCAAACCCTTTAAAGGACTTCTTAGCTGAAGAAGTCGATTCAGGAGACAAAGGAGTGGTCGGTGTGAAAAAAGACGGATATGTAGCGAGTAGAAACTACATTAAAGCAACATACACTGAAGAAGAAGCCTCTTGCTCCACTGCTCCCTACTCCAATTACGAAACAGAAGAAAGATCCGGATTTGGAATCCGAGTCGAAACAGCCTCTGCAGAAGCTTGTGGCGGCGAAACGTTTTGAGGTGCCTGAGGGGCAAGACAGAGGGAGCTTCAACCACTACTGGCGCTTGTTGAACTATGTGGGTGCTAGCAGAGTTGTAGGCACTTGAACCGAAATAGGTTTCTTCAGTAAAAGCAAATTACTGTCCAGCTTCAACTAAATAGGGTTCACTGCCACAGCAGCTGAAGGAGCTGCAGGCAGAGCATTAAATGAAGCAGACACAGCAGCTTGAAGAGCGTCAACTTCCAAGAAGCAATCAGAAGAAAAACAGTCAGGACTGTTCCAATGACTGCATGAAGGGAGCAGTTTTCTAGACTTCTTATGGGGAAGCACTGGACCATGAGCTGCATCAGAAGCACCTCTCTTTAATGGCTTTCTGTTGCAACCTGGGAAGCGACAACAGGATGAACTGAGGGGGCGACTGCTCGTGGGCAGACCCCACAGACCTCCCTTGGGATACCAGTTGACTCCTCCCCGGCACTGGGAGTGTGACAGTGACCTTTCCCTAGGAGAATCGACGGGACGAACAGCCACCTCTTCCTCTAACACAACACTATCCCTTTTCATCTTGTCCATCAGGACCTTAACAGACGCACCAAGTTGCTCCATTGTCTGTACTAACAGAGCAAAACCCTTATAGATCTTTTCCTCAAACTGCCAATGGGGTTGGGATTGGAAGTGAGAGAGCCTGCAACTGGAGAAGGTGGTATAACAAGAGAAGTGGGAGCAGGGGGTAAAGATATCACAGGAACACTCAATTCCAAACTAAATCAGAAGAACCCTGGCTAGCTGGTTTTGAATTAGCCCTAAGCAAAGCCTTTCCCTTTCTGCCTCTAACTTTTTTTAAATATGACTAAACTCTTCCACTTTCTCTTGTCCCAATCAACATATTCATTACATCTCATATCAATGGAATGTACATACTTGCCCTTGACATTCAGTACATCAAGCCTAGTCTTGCAAGCTAGAAGAACCCGTGTCTGACATTGACGACAACACTAAGACCTGTCGGTCACCAATGAAAAAAGCAAAAAAACCAGTTCTTTATCCAAAATAAAAAAAAGAACCTAACACTATCTAGCTGGTTATCAAGAAAGAGTACTTCACCAATTACGATGATACAATAAGAAAAAATACAAAAAATTCCAGGAATAATTGCAACCAACAATTATCTAAAGCCATCAGCCGGCAGAAACAAACTAAGCTCTTTGCCTAGTTGTTTCTCTCTCTTGCCCTGAAAGTGGGTGGGGCATTGTTACCTAGCCAAAACAAAATAGAAAATTAGTGTGACCCACGAGTTTCAGGATTTTAACTGCCGGTGAGTGAAACTCCTAGCTGTATAATTACAGGGTAATTTACTTAATTGAAAAAGCTTTTATACTCATTTGTTATATCTACAATTCTCACCTGTGAAAACTGAACTCCGTGTATTATATATTACACAAATAATTCATCTCAACAGTATCAACCTTTTAACTTTCATATGAATTCCACACCCACATTTTACATCCATGAATTAAAATTAAATCAACAAATACTCCAAGCATCACACATAACTTCAGATATCCTAGGTCCTTCCATCACATTTATCATAAATTACTTCTCTTATCCTAGCATTATTTGGCACAATTATGTAGTCTTAAATACATAGACAAATAAACTACTTATATTGCTTTATAAAAGAAACCCATCATTTATCATTTACACAGAATTATTAGTCAGTAAATTCCCAACACTTTCTCTTGAATTCAAAAGAGAAATCATCTTCTGGATGGCAACAAAATGCCAACCAGCAGTTCTTAGGTGCTGGAAATTTGTTCTTCAGGTTTCCAGCAACTAAGACCCTCACTTTTTGAATTATTACTTTACTGGCAGTAAGGCATCAACTTACAAGAAGTCTGGAATGTTATTTCAGAATTTAATTTTACCAAATCTCCTTCAGTTTCACTTGTATTGAAAATATTTAAGCTTTTCATCACTGTCTGAATGGTACTTTTTGAAGAGAATATAGTTTTACATTCTCTGGTTGCGAAATGAGGAGATCATGCTTTCATTCAGTTAACAATTTGTTTTACTGTACTTTAGTGTTTTGGGCATCAGGTGATACTGGGTAACCAAAGCTATACTAGTTACAATTTTCAACAAAGTAACAAATCAGTTCTCTTAAAAGTTTTATATATTCATTTTATTCACAGAAACCAGTATTTTCAAATTATGTAGATTCTTTTACACTCATCCACCTATTCCTTTTTTCACTATAAAGGCATAGAATTTCCAATTATTTGCCTTTATGTTTTAGCGAGAACGGTAATCTACATTTATCCCAAGAGCGCAATATAGCCTTGCAATTACAAAATTCTTATTTTGATTCTATTCTCATAGTTTCCACCATGCATTCATAAATCCCATTTTTCCTTTGGCATAGCAGGCTCAGTTGCTTGCTAATTCTCAGGAGCTTTCAGATAAATCCTATACTTCAATTTTGGAGCTTTGGTCTTTCCTCCAAAGTTGTTATTAAGGCTCAACTATAAATATTGCAATGAATTTGTTACAAAACAAAGGTAATTTTCTTAACTCTATTTTTATTATTATAAACCCAAAATTTCCTACCAAATACTTCCACCAAACAATTTTCTTATAAAATTAGAAAAAACCTTCCGGGAAATTCAATCACCACAAATTCGGGCTACATTTTAAGTATGAAAAATATTATTTTTCTTTCACCACCCAGACTCATATTAATAGCTGTATCTTTCTAGTTTTTTTACATAGTTTTTTACACCTTCACTCTTGTTAACAATACCCTCAACTTTCTGTTTATTAAGAAGCAGCAACTCACATTCTTTTAACAACCACTGTTCAGATGTAAGGTATGATTGGAGGGGGAACTTTTAAAATAACAGATCTCTCCATATTTCTCCAAAAATCTTACTCATTGTCCAAGATATATTTTTTTTGGACATACAAATCACAATGTTCATGTGCAAAATTTTACAGCAATAATGAACTGTATCACATTTGGAAAAGACATGTTAAAACGTGCACTCACCTATCGTCATAACCATATGAGTATCAGATCTTGATGTTATATTAACTTCATAGGTTCAGGTTTGGTTGGTGTTGGGAAGCTGAATAAACTCCAAATACCAAATTGCACTTACAATCTGAAAAAATGCAAGATA
>NC_061108.1:29023418-29157342 GCF_015104395.2 Macrobrachium nipponense
GACAAGAGTAAAAAAAAAAACTACCTGAGCATGAAAAAGGGATTTTGACGTACATACTCTTATTTCGTTGGCGATTGGGCTTCGTGTCGCCAGCGAAATATTCCTTAATCTATTATTTCTAGGGTAAATGTACTAACACATACCAGAGAATAAATAAAATAAAGAAAAAGGTCAGTATAACTGACTCGCTCACCCTCCAAGAGGGTGTCGGTATGAACACTAGGCGAGTGAGACCATACCACGAGCAAATGCCAATAGAAATCTCCCACTACAAAAAAACCCTCCATGAGGGGAGCGACCCACAGAGTGAGCAGCTCGTACTACTACTACTCCATCCCATGCTGCCGACTGCTGCGCCTCTGGTGGCCATCCTGAAGTTAGCAGACAATCTTGGGCGAAGGGATGGGTAGGGTGGGATTTCGCTGGCGACACGAGCCAATCGCCCAGAAATAGATTTTTCCTTACGTCAAAAATCCCTTTTCTGGGCTCAGCTCGTGTCGCTGCGTGAAATCGTACCAGAGAAATAGCACAAGATTGTAAACAAAAGTAATAAAATAAATCAGAATAGGTCTCAAATAAAAGATAAAATAAATATAAAAAGAATATAATTGCTAAAAAGATACATATACACATGATACAAAATAGAAATATGCTTAAATTACACTTAATTCTAATCATGTTCTTAACATAAGGTAATTACATATATACAGAGGTAAAATGCTTACATGTATCAAAATGGTATCTGTGTAAAGGGCATGTATCAAAAATATTATAGCAATTAAAATAATCAAATGAACAAATTAATCAACAATGATAATATATAAAGGAATGTATATGACTTAATATACAAAACCCGTAACCATATAAATCAGATGTATCCCCTAGCATAAAAAATAAAAATAAGGGGGGATAACATCCATGAGATCAATATCTATAATCATCTGTGAGTGTCCCTAGCAAAAAAAATAAGGGGCACCCACTACACCATCATAAAAGCAGCTAAAGACACAAGGTGAATGGTAAATGAACAAGGCAGGAATAGACGAACTGTTGGGTGAGGCAGGTAGAAAGGAGGACTGAATCTTCTACTACAGATTAGCTAGAGTCAGGGAAACTATGTTACCCGCTGCTACTGCTGAAAATTTCAGAGCTTCCAAGGACTTAAGGTAATGACGTTTGAACACTGTCGGCGATTTCCATCCGGTATACTTTTTCAACTCATCGAAGTTCATATGTTGGAAAGGAATAATTGAGGTGGCTATGCCCTGACATCATGTGCTTTCGGGAAAGAGTCAGGATTGGCTTGCTTAATAAAGTACAGGATTTGTTGCCTGATGCCTTTAATGGATAAAGTTCCACCTTTTTTCCCTCTTAAAGAGGGGACCGATGAGGATGAGGAGGTCCTGGACAGAAAGGCTAGTAAGGTTGAAAACTGGGCAAAGAGATACATCTTGTGGAAGGGGTAGTACCTTCAAGGTTCCCACTCATCAAAGGATCTTCATTCTTTGCTAAAAAGCTACGTTCCGGAGAAAGTAGGACTTCCCCTGTGGAAGGAATTGAATATGATCCGGATCTTCTGGATAAGCCGACAGTTCTGAATTCTTGCTCCTGAAGCTAAGCTTAATAAAAATAGGGTTTTTCTTAAGAGCATTATAAACGAGCATGTGTCATTATCGGTTTCTGAAGCCAGTTTTAGAACATCGTTTAAGAACCATGAAACTGACGTAGGTCTTACAGAAGGTCTAAGTTCTAGCACATGCCTTAGGAATAGACGAGAAGTAGGAATCCGTCAAGTCTATGTTGAACCCAAATTGAAATATCTTTTCAAGGCTGACTTGTTTGTCGTAACGTGCTAGCTGCTAAACCTTTTTCAAATAAGGATCTGAAAAAGGATATAGCTGAATTAACTGTCATGATTCTAATATCTGATTCTCTCAGGAAGATTGCTAACTTTTTGACAGCAGCATCATACTGTCTCAAAGTTGAATCCCTTTTATCGGATTCCAAGAAGAGAATATTCTGAGGGTCAATATTCGCATCTCTTTTTGCCGCAAACTTCATGAAATCCATAAAGTTAGGGTTTTGAGAATCCCTGAGGAAGCGAACACAGTCTTCGTTTGTACTGACTGGAGAGCCTGGGATTGGGGATCCGAAGAGGACGAAGGCCCAGTTCCAGAATTAGGGGATACCAATTGCTCTTCGGCCAGTCTGGGGCTACTAGAGCCACTTGACCCTTGAATGTCCTGAGTTTGTTTAAAACTTTCATGAGAAGATTCACTGGAGGAAAGACATAAATCTTCTTCCAGTTGTTCCAGTCTAGAGCCAGGGCGTCCGTGGCATAGGCCAGAGGGTCCAGGTTGGGGGCTACATAACACGGCAGTTTGTGGTTCGCTTGAGATTGCGAAGAGATCCACCTGTAGCCCTGGAAACTCTTTGAAGGATCCATTGGAACGAACTGTTGTCCAGTGACCATTCCGACTCTAGGGGCACTGATCGGGATAGCGCGTCTGCTATGACGTTTCTCACTCCAGCTATGTGAGTGGAGGAGAGATGCCAACTGAACTTGTCTGCCAGGGAGAAGATGGCTACCATGACATGATTTAGATGACGTGACTTGGAGCCTCCTCTGTTTATACAATGTACTACCACTGCGCTGTCCAGAACTAGCTTTATGTGGGAGTACTTTGGTGGGCGCAACCTTTTTAGAGTCAAGAACACTGCCATTGCCTCCAGTACGTTTATATGGAAACTGACGGAACTGAGGTGACCAAGTTCCTTGAACCTTTTTGACCTGGGAATACCCTCCCCAAACCGCTTTAAGGACGCGTCTGTGTGGATGGTGATCCTGGTGGAAGGAACTGAAGAGGTACTGACACTGACAAATTCTTGACTTTCGCCCACGGCCGAAGTCGATTCTTTAGAATCAGAGGGACTGAGGATAGTTTGTCCCTGGACCTGACATTTGCTCGTGAGCGCCAGATTCTGGTTAGGTCTTTCAGTTTGGCTTTCATTAAGACGTTCGTCACTGATGCAAAACTGGGAGAGAACCAGGATCCTTTCCTGAGTCCTCCTTGACGCCAGTTTGTGACTTAGAAATTGCTTGACTGACTTCGCTATTTCTTTCCTTTTGGTTGATGGAATCGACAGAGTATGGGAGGATAGATTCCATTGAATGCCCAGCCACTGAAAGTTTGACTCTGTGAGTCTTGACTTGGTCCTGTTTATCTTGAAGCCTAGATATTCCAGGAACTGAATCACTTTCAGTGTAGCTCTGTTGCATTCCTCGACTGTTGAAGCCCAGATCAACCAATCGTCGAGATACGCTACTACCATAATCCCTTGTGTCCTGAGTTGTTGCACTACCACTTCCGCTAGCTTCGTGAAACACCCTGGGTGCCACGTTGAGTCCGAAGGGAACTACCTTGAAGGAGAATGCCTGGTCTCCTATCTTGAAACCCAGATACGGACGGAAGTGTCTTGCAATAGGGGATATGATAGTAGGCGTCTGTAAGATCGATAGAGGTGGTGACGGCCCCACGGGGAAGTAAGGTTCCGCACCTGCGAGATCGTGAGCATCTTGAACTTGTCGCAGCGGATGGCTAAGTTTAAGCGGGGACAAGTCTAAGATTACCCTTCTTTTTGTGAGCCTTTCTTTGGCACGCTGAACAAGCGACCTTGAAATTTTAATCTCTTTGGACTCTCGCTATAGCTCCTTTCTGAAGGAGGTCCTCCGCGTACTCTGTCAATTCCTTGGAAGGAAGTTGACGGAAAGGTCTGGATGGAGGTGGGTTCGTCAACCAGCTCCAACCCAGGCCTTTTGACACTATGCTCTGAGCCCATTCGCTGAAGTTCCACCGGTGGCGAAAGTGAAACAGCCTCCTCCTACCTGAAGTTCTCATTGGCTCTGGTAACCGCCTCGGCCTCTCTGAAGTGCTTTCCCCTATTAAAGGGGCCTCCCGATCCTCTCCCACGAAAGGAACGCTTACCTCTGCCTCCCTTACCCGAGCGGTCATACTTCTCTGTAAGCTTGACTCTCGAAGGCTTGATTGTAAGCTGGAGAGATGGCGTAAAGAGGTGGAGGGTTGAGGCTGAGGGGATATCACATAAATTGGCTGTGATTGAGCTTTAGAAGTGGAAGGTTGGGCTGTTTGCACTAAGGGCACGCTGGAACTTGCTGAGGAAAGCGTGGCTGCTTTTTCTGGTAAGGTTGGAAACGCCCTGGGTTTCCTCTGTCCCTTACCTTTAGCTGTTAGGTCTTGCTCCTCTAGCGTAAGGCCCAACGGTCCTTAAGGCTCTGGTTCAGCCTCGTAGCCTCTGACTGGACTTCTTCACCATAGCTTCTGGGAAGAGATCTGCTCCCCAGATGTTAGACGAGAGTAACCTATTCGGCTCATGCCGAATGGTTGCCTCTTGTAGGACATGCTTCCTACAATTCGTTCTAGCAGTGGCAAACAAACATATCTGACGTACCGTTTGAGTCAGGGATTTGGTCATGAGCTTAAAAAGCGGTTCTGAGCCATAGGCTATAGTTGCTACCTCAGTCATAGCCATAGAGTTAATTGATCTGGCTAATCGCGATTTCGCGTCAAATTCAGCCTGAATAAGGCTATCTGGGAGCCTGGGTAGCTTTTCACCAAACTGCTCCATAGCACAGTCGGTTTGAGTTTGCCAGCTGAGAAGGTGTTCGGCAAGTCTTCCCACAATTCTCCGGCTGGGGGAGTAACGGAGATGTGGGATCTGCTTCCTTCAATTGAGGCATGGGTTCCCCCTTCTGGCCGCTGGGATGGTAGACCTCGCGATCTTTGTCAGGGAACGGGAGCGGCGGTACTCTCATCCATTGTGAAAATGGTAAAAAAGGGACTCTTAAAAGGTTGTATCTTGGTATTAGAACAATCCATGTCCTCTAAACACCTGAGCCATTCTCTCTGAGCCTCGGTCTTGTGAATAGAGGACTGTCTCCTTTGGTACCCTATCATCCCGAACCATGGCTGAAGCTGTGAGCCTTGCGTAGCCTATGAACGGAGGCTGGAGGTCTTCCGGGTAGAACTCGAAGTCCTCTATCCTTCGAGTTCCAAATTCCGGTATAGAAATGAGACCGTCTTGGAAGGGGGCGTATGACGCTACTCTCCATGGGTTGTCATCGAGAACGGAGGTAGCGAGTCATACGGAGGAAGCTGAGTTCCACTCGTATTGGAAAAGTGGAGGAGAGGCTAGAGGGGCTTCTCTCAGTCCGGCTATAATGGAGTCTTGGGAAGTAATCCTATCCGACAATCGAGAGATCATTTGTTTCATGCTACTCTTTAGGGACCCAACCAGGTCTCCCACCTGTTGCAACAGGCCAGCATTGGAGTCCAAGGCCGGAAGCTGCTGCGGAGGTGGAGGGGTGGCTCTGAATCGGAACCAAGGGTAGCGGAACTGGTGACTCTGCCGGAGTGCGAGATCTCTCTCTGGAGGATTTATTCCTCGAGGACTTAGAGCCGGAGCTAGAAGCTTTAGACCTGTCTGCTCCGGGATTCCCAGCCGGAGACTTACGCGAGGAGGATGAAGCCGAAGTCGTCTTCTTAGACGACGACGACGTCTTAGTCAAGGATTTCACTGCTTGACCCTTGACCTTAGGTCTAACCGAAGCGTCAGGAGAGTATACATTCATCACCTGTAAAGCCTTGGAAGGATGGAGAGGTTGCAGGAGTAGAAGAAAAACAGTTACGCCCAAGGTGACCCTGGGTGGGGTCCACCTTACCTACCTCGACCAACAGGTCGTCTACACCTACCATAGGTTCCACATTAATATCTAAAGTCGCGACGTCCTGGAGATATCCTGGTCTTGGTCAGTTAATGAGGCAGCCAGCTGTTGTTGGATGAAGGCGATAGTCGGGGCCGCCTCTACTGGGTCGACGTATCCTGTCGCCTTGCCTCCGGGGAAGATTAATACCGACAAACGCTTCTCTAGGATGTAGGGCATACCCTTGGCGGCGCTTCTTCCCAAAACGCCGACCCAGGCCCGCAGGGTTTGCCAGTGCGGTATCCCTCACTGCCGGCGCCTGGAAGAGAGGGCGTAGATTAGATTTAAGAATCACTTAAAAACTAAAAACTTAAAGTATAACTTAAACTTAGATGCCTTAAGTTAAAGTGAATGATGAAAACTTAAGCACTAAAACAGAAGCGGAGCAGCTACCGGAGATGGAATACTTACCCCGTCTAAAAAGCTGGCTCACCAGATCGTAACATATGGTACACGTCTCATGGTACCAGACCTGGATGTCCCCGTTGCGGAGTCGCGCATGGAGCATGGGACCGGCAAACTTCGTGTCCACATGGGTCCTGAAGTGTGGCGGCGCATCCCGGATGCTCACAGTTGGTGGCCTGTAAGTGGGAAGACACATGAGTATCTTAAAGAATAAATCACTTACAGGCTAAAGGACAGAAGAACTCCGTTGCATGCCGGAGCTCGGAAAAAAAGTTTGGGCATAACCCCTCCCTGCTTCGCCTGAATAGGCTATAATCCCGGAGAGATCCGGTAAGACATGTAAGGGAGGGGGGGATGGAAGGTTTAAGGTATTAAGATAAACTTATAGTTAATCTAATAAACTCTTAAACCTAAATAAAACTCAAACGAACGGACCAAGTCCAGTGCGTAGCGGAGTGTAGTAACTCAGCAATACGGTAAGGTTAGCAGGGACCCACTGTATGTTCGGTCCACTCTACTGGGTGGACTAACATCTTTCCGCTGGATGCCAGGACTCCGATCAGGAAAGGAGCCCTAGTAAGGTGGGAAAGAGCGAGAAGACATACAGGCTCGAGCTAGACGGAGCGACAAGGTAGCAACGGATGGGGGGAAAGGCCAGTACCCCCCACCACGTTACCACCCGGCCGGACCGAGAAGCCGGAGAGGTCGAGTCCAGTCTGGGTCTGTCCCGTCCCCCTCCCTAGCCCCTCCGCCTGGGGGGAGAGAGGGAGGCAGGCTCGGGTATGTGGAGCGAGCATGGGCAGACCGACCCACCCTCCCCCGACTCTATGGAAGAGCGGGAGGGGGGGGGAAGGGGACTGGGCAGGCGTCTGGCTGTCTCGTGATCATGTAGTGACCACGAGGCGGTAAGACCAAAACAAGATAACTAAGCCTAGGACAAACCAACTGATCAGAGAGATGCTATCGGGAAGCAACTGAACTGAAAAGCAGTAGCAATATAGGCCCACTGGGCCACCAAACCAACTGATCAGAGAGATGCTATAGGGAAGCAACCGAACCTGATGAGCGTAGTATAGGCTCAAAGAGCCAGGACCTAGGCTAAGCCAGACGCCTAACTAACCTAACTATAACAAAATACATAGTATAATAAATTAAATACAAAAGAAGAAAGCAATATAGTAGGAGAAAAAAATCCAGGAGTGTACGACTAACCCGAAGGTAAGTCTACCACTCAAAGCTAGTCAGAGAGGCCGATACTAAGAGCCGGAACTAGGGTCTGGATAGAAGAAGCCTACATAAGGTAAAAGACATGCATGCATGACAAACCTGAGTAGACAGTACCCTAAGTAAAACGGATAATTAATATAGAGCGTACAAAGATAAGTGGGGATGTTCTAGGTATGGGTAGAACCAAGAACGAAACCCACCACGAGGCAGACCATGCTGCCATGCTTCCGACCCAGAGTTCGTATTTATACCTAAAAAACGGCAAATACTGTCTCAGGGCGGAAAAAAACCAACTAACCATAAATACTGAGTACTTAACTTAGCTGCTGCGATAGCTGCACGCTCCATTATAGATAAATCCAACGAAAGGGCACAAAAAACACAGAGAGAAAAATAGCACGTGTGACTCGTGTGCGCTAACTGAAAAGGATGGCCACCAGAGGCGCAGCAGTCGGCAGCATGGATGGAGTAGTAGTAGTACGAGCTGCTCAACTCTGTGGGTCGGCTCCCCTCATGGAGGGTTTTTGTAGTGGGAGATTTCTATTGGCATTTGGCTCGTGGTAGTGGTCTCACTCGCCTAGTGTTCATACCGACACCCTCTTGGAGGGTGAGCGAGTCAGTTATACTGACCTTTTTCTTTATTTTATTTATTCTCTGGTATGTGTTAGTACATTTACCCTAGAAATAATAGATTAAAGGATATTTCGCGCAGCGACACGAGCTGAGCCCAGAAAAGCTCATTTAATATTGTTTTCAGACTGATAAAAAAAATAATAATAAATAACATAAAGCTCGTAATACCGATGGAAACAAGTGAAAACGAACAGAATTGCTGAAATTTACACAATCCATTAATGGAAAGGAAAAAAACTAGTTTACCATGAGACGTATTAGTCAAAATTGGACTTAAAAAAAAAACTGATGAAGATGTCATACTACCGAATTCCATCACCTGAGGGAATATTCTTGGAAAGAAATGAAATGTACAAATTCCTTATGATTTATGATTTCTATTAGCTATGTTAAAATGTCACCATAGTTCAAAGTCCGCCGTTCCGCTTGACTACTGCAAGACGAAAGCAAGGTATAGGTGGGGAGGAGCTTAGTTATGTCAGTCCGAGCTAGATAGGTATAGGCAAGAGGTGCTATGGGAATAACACTATTCCATCTATTTACCTCAGCTGAGGATGAGTTAAGGCGAGGTAACTGACATAAGACATCAGCTGAATAATTGAATCCCGAACCAAAATATGACCGCTATATTAATTTTTTCAATATGATATTGTTATGATACAATAAAGTTTGTTCATACTTACCTGGCAGATATATATATAGCTATTCTCCAAAGTCTGACAGAATTTCAAAACTCCCGGCACACGCAGAGGTCTGCCAGGTGGTAGTACCATTCCCGCCACTGGGAGGCGGGGGCGTCAGGAACCATTCCCATTTTCTGTCAGATTTTCTAGTGCCACTGTCTCCTGAGGGGAGGTGGGTGGGCACTTTGATTATATATACTGCCAGGTAAGTAATGTATCATAACAATATCATTTTGTTCATGAACCTTACTGCCAGATATATATATAGCTGAATCCCACCTTTGGAGGAAGGGGGAGACAGACTTGGATTTTTGGGAAACAATTCCATTTACAAGATTGATATCTTGGTTCCTTACCTGTTAGCATAGCTGACTTCGTGAGTACCGTCACCCAAGTCTGCTTCTGCTTTACTAGAGACTCCAGCAAGGTAGTGACCTGCGATGCTGTTGAGTTCTAGAGGATCTGTCAAACGGGGGGCGTGACCACAAAGCAACTAGATCCTACATTATAGACCTCCAATTTTGGGTAATGCATTCCTCGAGGTGCCAGCAAGGACGTGACCTGTGTAGCTGGTGCGCTCTAATGAACTGTCACGGGGAGCGTGACCACAATGTGACAGATCATATAGGTGTTGATTAGACACAAATGCTGTTAATGCTTCATTGGAGTGCCAGCAAGGACGTGACCTATGTAGCTGGTGCGCGTCCAGATGATTTGTCAACGGGGACGTGACCACAATGTGACAAAAACATTTTATTTTACCCTACTATGAGGGCGAAGCAAAAACATTACCACCTGACCTAGCCTATCTGGTTAAAACTTCGTATAACCAAGGCTAATGGAGGGAAGTCCGCCTAAGGCGGCCGACCCAAGACACAATAAACTAAACACCTAAATAAACATAATAAAAACTAAAAAATTAAAAATAAAAAGAAATAAAATTAAAAAGTCCAAACTAACATATATTTCCTAAATATAGGAAAGAGTGCTACTCTCTGTCCCCAATATAGTGTCTGCTGCGACATATGGGCCCAAAGAGTAACTGTTCTTGTATGTAGTCCTCACCTCCCGAAGGTGTGAGAGGCAAACACTGAATTACTACGCCAAAATGTGGCATTCAAGATGTCATTGAGTGCCATGTTCTTTTGGAAGGCTACCGACGTAGAAATAGCCCTCACTTCATGCGCATTCACCTTCAAACATTTTCATATCACTGTCTTGACAGGATGAATGCGCTTCCTTGATGGTGTCCCTCAAGAAAAAAGCAAAGCATTCTTTGATATTAGTAAATTGGCTTCCTTACCGAACACCACAAGTTATCAGAAAGACCTCTACAATCCTTAGTCTTCTTTAGGTAGAATTTGAGAGCCCTGACAGGGCACAGAACTCTCTCTGGCTCACGCCCAACGATTTCGGCCATCCCTTTAATTTCGAAGGTCCTAGGCCAAGGGTTGGACGGATTTTCATTTTTTGCCAGGAACGTTGGGCTCAAGGAGCAGACCGCGTTATAACCTTTAAAGCCCACGTATTTGCTAATCGCTTGCACCTCGCTGACTCTCTTTGCCGTCGCCAGAGCAATCAGAAGATAGCTTTTCTTTTTAGTAACACCCTTCAGGGAAGCCGTATGCACAGGTTCGAATGGACTGGACATGAGGAACTTCAGAACTAGTCCAAGTTCCAAGACGGCAACCTGGGTTGTGAACCTTCGTTGTTTCAAAAGATCTCAAGAGATCGTGAAGGTCTCTGTTGTCCGACCAAGTCCAGGCCCTCTGTGCTAAAGACAACTGAAAGCACACTTCCTATATCCCTTGCATTGTAGAGACTGCAAGTTTTAGATCCCTTCTCAGATATAAAAGGAAGGTTCAGCAATCTGGCTCACAGAGGTCGTGGTGGAGGAAATGCCGTTCTTCTTGCACCAACTCTGAGACTGGTCCACTTCGATTGGTACACTGCGTTGGATTGAAGCTCTTCTTGCACTGGCAATAGCTTTTGCCACTGACCAACTTTTGGATAGTCCTGAATGCAGTCAGACTCAGAGCGGAGAGGTTTCTGTGGTACCTCTCGAAGTGGGGCTGTCTGAGTAGATCTGTCCTTACTGGAAGCATCCTCGGGAAGTCTACTAAGAAGGCCATGACCTCTGTGAACCAGTCTCTCGCCGGCCAGAACGGGGCGATCAAAGTCATTCTCGTCCCTTCCGACGCCGCAAACTTTCTCATGACTTCCCCTAAGATCTTGAACGGGGAAAGGAAAGTACAGGTCCATCCCCGTCCAGTCCCAGAGAAGTGCGTCTATCGCCACTGCAGCTGGGTCGAGTACTGGGGAGCAGTACAGTGGAAGCCTCTTCGTTCTGGACGTCGCAAAGATGTCCACTAGCGGACGTCCCCATAACCCCAACAGCTCTTGGCATACCTCCTGATGCAGAGTCCACTCGGTTGGCAGAAGTTGACCTCATCTGCTGAGGAGATCTGCCTGGACGTTCTCTACTCCTGCTACGAACCTTGTAAGGATCGTGACGTCCAGTGCCCTTGCCCACAGCAAGATCTCCTTTGCCAGAGCAAAAAGAGACAGAGACTGTGTTCCTCCCTGCTTCTTCAAGTACGCGAGAGCTGTGGTGTTGTCCGAGTTGACTTGGACTATTCGATGAGAGACTTTTTCTTGGAAAAACTGGAGAGCTAAAAAGATGGCTGCCATTTCCTTTAGGTTTATGTGCCAGGACACCTGTTCCCCTCTCCAGGTGCCTCACACTTCTTCCCCCCCCTAATGTTGCTCCCCACCCCGTGGTGGACGCGTCGGAGAACAACACTAGGTCGGGGCTCTGAAGCTTGAGAGACACGCCCTCCAACAACTTCACTGGATCTAGCCACCATTTTAAGTGATGTTTTACCTCT
Source organism: Macrobrachium nipponense (assembly GCF_015104395.2). NCBI lineage: Eukaryota > Metazoa > Arthropoda > Malacostraca > Decapoda > Palaemonidae > Macrobrachium > Macrobrachium nipponense. The sequence continues at coordinate 29,035,037 of NC_061108.1, forward strand.
CCTGAAATTTTTAAGATCATATCCAGATTCTTGTTTTTCTTTCCAATTTTCCTTGAGGAAAAAATTGTAGGCGGTCTGAGGTGCAGTCTACCCAAGGAAAAACAAACTTCTCCAGCCAGAGGAAAGGTCCCCAGCAGGCTCATCCATTCCTCACCGAGCACGAATCTTTCCTTAGGAAGGCTGACACTTTGTCTAAACATTGCTGCTGACGTCCCTGGGACGAAAACGCTCAAAAAGCACTGAATCCATCTGAATCCCCAGATACAGGATGGATTGGTTGGAATCAGATGTGACTTTTCGAAATTCACCAGTAGTCCCAGGGACTTCACCAACGATAAAGTTGGTGGAAGATCCTTCAGACACCGCGTTTGAGTGGAGGCACGAATGAGCCAGTCGTCCAGGTACATAGAGACTCTTGATATTTGCAAGATGAAGCACCTCGCCACGTTCTTCAATAAAGTCGTGAAGACATAGGGGCCGTGCTCAATCCGAAGCAAAGCGCCCTGAATTGATAAACTGTCCCTTTTAGGACAAACCGTAAGATACTTTCATCGACTGTGGATGGTATGGGGACGTGGAAAATACGCGTCTTGAAGGTCTAATGAAACCATCCAATCGTTTGGTCTTAAGGTCCCAAGAACTGACTGAGGTGTCTCCATCTTGAATTTCTCGTTCTGTACGAACCGATTCAGACTGCTCACATCTAAGACTGTCGCCAACCTCCCGACTGTTTCGGCACCAGGAATATCCTGTTGTAGAAAGCCTGGGGATTCCAGGTCTACGACCTGTTCCAACGCTCTCTTTTCTAACATCTGCTCCAGCAGATCGAAAAGGATTTGTTGCTTCTCCTGATGGTAAATAGGGGATAAAATCCTTGGGTGTCGTGCACAGTGGGGGAGGTTTCAAGAAAGGAATCTTGTACCCCCAGCTTGATGACGTTGAGCGACCAGCTGTCCACCTTCCTCTCTATCCAAGCTTTTGAGAATAGTCGAAGCCTGGCTCCTACTGGTGGCTGAAGGATCTCTGGTTCATTTCTTTCCTCTGATCTTAGCCGAGACTCTGCCTCTGGAACGTGTACTTCCTCGAGAAGATGTTCTCGAGGGAAACGTCCACCTCGAAAGGGCTCTGCTTCTTGGAAAGGTTGCATCCGTGCAGACGTAGACAAGAAAACACCCGTACGTTTTGCCGACTGAGCTAGGAGTCTTGGGTAGCCTTCTCTTGTAGACTGACAGCCAGATCTTTGACCATAGCCAGGGGAAAGAGATGGCTCGAAAGAGGCGCATACAAACAATTCTGCCTTTTTTGAGAGATAGAGACCGCCTTTGCAGTAAAACCACAATAGGCCGCTCTCTTCTTCAAAATCGAAGTGCAGAGTGCGAGGCCAACTCCTCTGAACCATCCCTGACGGCCTTGTCCATGCATGCAAGCACGCTGGACAGCTCCTCCAGGCTAAGCGAATCAGGGACTACGCGACCGGTTATCCAAGACCCCTAAACCAATCCAAAAAGTTGAAAACTTCTATCGTACGGAAGAGTCCCTTCATATGATGGTCCATTTCAGAAAGGGTCCAGGGCACTTTCGTCGTCGACAAAAGGGATCTCTTCGGTGCATCTACCAAGGTAGCGAAGTCACCTTGGGACGAAGAGGGGGCTCTAAAACCTATCTCCTCCCCTGTCTCATACCAAAGACCTGCCTTGCCTGTCAGTCTTGAAGGGGGTAGGGCGAAAGCGTTCTTGTTTCGGGCTTTTCTTGACTCCATCCAATTCTGCATTTTCTTAAAAGCCCTTTTTGTTGATAATGAAGTAGCCATCTTCAACAAGCCTGGAGTCTTGATAGCTTCGACGATAGCAATTGTGAAGGAGGCGACTGTGGGGCTTCAGGTTTAAACTTCTCTTCAAAGGAGGTTCGAAGCAATTGAACCAAAACCTGGTAATCTGAAGATACTGCTGATGATTGTTCTTCAGTTAATTCCTCCGACAAGTTTCCTTCTTGAGATTCATTACTATCCTCCGAATCTCGGTGAATGTCTGAAGAAACATTACGTCATGCGTCCAGCTGCGCGCCATGCCTGGCGTCAAACCGAGCGCCCAGCCGAGCGTCCTGCCAAGCGTCACGCTTGGCATTCAGCCGAGCGCCCCGCCCGGCGTCGAGCTGAGCGCCCAGCCGAGCGTCAGGCCTGGCGTCAAGTCTCGCTGCCGCCTTAACGTCGTGCTCTGCAGACCTACATGCATGAAATCTCGAAGGCGAACGGTAACAGGAGAAAGAGCGAGGCGATGAGGAAGGAGAAGGAGAACTGCCTGGATCTCTTGACTGGCAGCTTATCATCCTTCCTCCTGTGACGTGACTTTTCCTCTTTCTCTGCAACCAATAAGGCAATTTGATGTTGCAAATTCTCAATCTTCTTCGATTTAGGGCTGATCCTGTGAGAAGACGAGGGGCGAGGGGAAGCCCTCCTCCTTCTCACATGGACCGCCACAGGTATATCCTTAGCGCAACCAGGGCGCTCAAAAGCATTGTCGTCAAAAGACATCCTCTCCGGCGACGATCGCAACACAGAAGAAGAGAAAGGACGTGAAGCGTCCTTCTCCCTAAGACCAAAGGTGACGGCCGCCTGTGCGACATCTTGCACCTTTGCTCTCTTTTGCGGTGGAGAGTCTTCGAATTGTTCTGGAGACAACTGCAAAACAGAAGGGGCTAATGGATGTGCAGCGTCCTCCTCTGAGGAATCAAAGGCGGCGGCCGCCTGTGCGACATCTAGCGTCTTTGTCCTCTTCAAAGGGCGCGATCGCTTCTGAAAGCTCCAACCGCTGCGCGGGGAGGACGTTTCTGATGACGAAAAACACTCTTTCAAGATCCGTTTACGAACTTTGGAAGCCTGGGAAGGAATGCAGACACAGAAGAGACTATAGAAAGAGAGGTGATAGAGGAAACGTGGAGATAAACGGGCAAAGTGGGTCAATAGAAGGCGAGTTAATGGAAAAGATACCAAAATTCAAAAAGGGAAATAGAGTTAGAGCTATAAACAATGATACAGGACAAGTAGAAGAATGGACTATTTTAGGTCTTGCAGGAAAAAGATCAAGCCAAGCATGGGCTGATTTGTACAATGTACGAGACTCACAGTCAGGTGACAAAGGGTGGGTTAACTTGAGGGATTATAGTCAGGTAGAAAAAAAATTGAAGATGAAGAGGAGGTGTTGCTGGGATTTGAAAATAGAAGCATAATGGAAGCTAAAGAAAAAGAACTTCAAAGTTGGAGAGATAACCAGGTATATGAGGAGGTAAATGATGTTGGACAAAAAGCTATATCTACAAGATGGATAGTAACTGAAAAGATAAAAGGGGGGGAAAGGATATGTAAAGCAAGATTGGTAGCTAGAGGGTTTGAAGAAGAAATGGGCAGCAGAGTGGGAAAAGGATGCTTCCCCACATGCAATGCTGAAATTTTAAAATTCTGTCTAACCATAATAAAGGTGAAAAAATTGGAATTGTTATACATTGGATGTCAAAACTGCATATTTACAAGGTGACGAGATACAAAGAGAAGTGTACTTGAAGCCACCAAGGGAAGATGGTTGGAGGGGATTATGGAAGTTGAAGAAAACCATCTATGGGCTCAAGGATGCAGCAAAAAGCATGGTATTGTAAAGTGGTGAAAGAAAGTAGTGAAGGAGCTTCAAGGTGAGAGAAGTAGACTAGAACCTAATATATTCTTTTGGAAAAAGGACAATAAAATTGGAAGCATTTTGTGTACACACGTAGATGATTTTTGCTACGGAGGAACTGAAGGATTCTTAAAGGAAACGATTGGGAGATGAAAGGGAAATTGCAAGTAGGAGAACAAGAGAGTAAAAGGTTCAAGTATATAGGAGTAGTAATAGAGCAGAAGGAGAATAGATTTTCCCTTAATCAGTGGCAGTATATAAATTCCATAAGAGAACCAGAGGCTAGAAGATATACGGGTAATAGAGTGCTAGAACAAAAGGAGTTAACAGAGTGGTAGGACAGCTGAATTGGGTATCACTACACACGATGCCAGAAATATCATATGATATTAGCGAATTAAGTAAAGCATTTAAAGACAGGAACAACTCAGGATATGAAGAAACTTATTAAAATGTAAGAAAAAACTAAGAGCATGGTGGGCGAAGTTACAATAAGTGAGATGGAAGAAGAAAGGGTTTATTGGGAAGCCTATGCAGATGCTTCATTTGGAAACATAGAAGATGGCCATACTTAACTGGGTTATATTATTTCCTTGACAGATGGGAAGAGGAGAAGTCCCATATGGTGGAAGTCTAGGAAATCAGGAGAGTGGCAAAATCCACCATTGAGGCTGAAGCCCTGAGTGTTGGGGAAGCTGTAGAAGGATTGATATATTTCAAGCATTTGTGGGAAGAGGTAGTAGGAGGGAGAAATTTAGAAGCCTTGGTTAACACTGATAGTAAAACACTAATGACCGCCATCAAATCGAGCACTTGGTGTAAGTAGCAAGAGAATAAAAATAGATATTGCTGCAATAAGGGAAACCATTGAATCCGGGGAAATAAAGGAGGTGAGATGGATAAAAGGAAAGGAGCAAGTGGCTGATGTATTAACTAAAGCAGGAGTTTCAGGGGAATGTATTAGAAATTATGTAGAGGGTAAAGAGTTGGAGGACGAAGGAAATTAAGAGGGGAATACTAGGTTAGGAAACAGTCGGAGGGGAGGGAGAAAGAGATAAGTGTGATTATATATTGTATAATTGTTATGGGTATAGGTAAGTATGATTATATATTGTATAATTGTTATGGGTATTTTATGCATTGTTGAAATATGGTGGTGTCCTATATATGGACAGCATGTGGTAGATTCTAGGTGTCTGTTGATGTATTTAAGTTGTGTTGTGACGTCATAGGCTGTGACGTCATAGACAAGATGGCGGCGGTGTTGGCAGGATGTAAACAATAACACGGGGCAGTAGAAAGCACGTGTTGGTGGTTGGTATGGGAGAGCTCTCTGTCTGGTAGGAGGTTGTTTTTCTGGGCTCAGCTCGTGTCGGCCTATGAAAGTATCCTTAATATCATTCTTTCTGGGAGGTAAAATTAGCCTAAAATTACAGAGAAAAAACAAAATTAGAAAATGTCAGTAAAAACTGACTCGCTCACTCTTAAAAAGAAGTGTCGGTATGATATAGGGGCGAGTGTGGAACACTACCACGAGACAAAACACCAATTAGAACTTCCCTATCAGAATCCCCCCAAGAGAGAGCTGATACCAACGGGCGATGCAGCCTCTACTACTATACTAGAGGACGCCACGGACAGCAGCGCCCCTAGCGGTCATCCTTATTTTTTAGCGCCAGCGACAAGTCGCCATTTCTTGTGCTTGTGCTTTTCTTGCGATTTATCCGCATCTTCATCATGGAACGCTCTGCAATTGCCACGGCTAAGTTAAGTAACTCATAAGTAACATTTTACCGTATTTTTGTCTTCCGGGTACCAGTATTTTCCTTTTTATAGGTCTATACGGTTTCCTCGGTTGTCTCGTGGCGGCCATGCCGCCTCGTAAGAATTCCCGGTCCTCCATACTGGGACTTCTTATGCTTATGGGCTTACTTTATCACATTCATTGTTTACATCGAGTTTTAGCTAGTTCAGCCCTCCTACCATTCTCTTAGCTTGGTATTTAGGGCTATTATTTATTTCGGCCCAGCATCCCGGCTCTTGCTCTACATCGGCTATCGCTGGCTCCGAGTAGGCTCCTGTTTCTCGGAACAGTCTGCCTCCTCCTGGGCTTCTTTCTCTTTTACTAAAAGTGTCTCTTCCTCCTTTCGATGTATTTTTATTATTTAGGGTGTTAGGCTAGCCTAGGTGCTTGTTCCACATATTGGTACAGCTTGGTTCACGTGGCCCTACCACGGTTGTGTTGCTCGCGGCCTAGGCCACTTGCGGTCACGTGTCCTATAGCACCTTACCCTGCCCCTTCTCCCTCTCTGATGTAGGGAGGGGCTGGGGACCCCTTGGTTGTTATAACAACCTCATCGCCTTCTCTCACACTCTCGGAGGTGACCGGGGGGTCCCCCAGCAGGGGTATAGGGCGACCACTATGAGGTACCGGGTCTCCATGCGGGTAGTTGGTGAGGCGGGGAGGAGTAGGCCATCCTCCCCCCTTTTCCTCGCTCCCGCCGTGTTTCGCCGGGGACCTTCCTCCCCCCCTCCCCATTGCTCAGCCACTCCCTCCAGATACGTAAGGAGCCTTCCGTCGCAGCCGGGGCCCCTTTGTTTGGTTATAGGATATTGGCTCCGCTAGCGGGCAGGGTGGGCGCTATGAGTGGTCGGTTGCTTGCCTACTATATCCTTATATCTCTCCCCCGCTACCGGAAGGGAGCTTACCCTTACCTACGCACTCTTCTAGTAGACGGGTGGAGAGAAGTTGTTTTAATTGTTTTGTTATTTTAAGGATATACCCTAATTATAAGATAATTATAAGATATTTTACAATGATTGTGTGTTATCATTATATTTTTTATCACCATCCCCGCCATTGTCCGTCGTTTTTGTGGTTTCCATTACCACCACTCCTAGTTGGTTGATTCTTGTGCCTCCGCCATTGGCGGAGCCATAGCCTACCTTCCAACCTGGTTACCACACGTATTTTAGCGGGGTCTCTGGTTTTATCTAACTTTATCGCTCGGCCACCAACGGAGCATATGTTAGCTGTAAGTGTTTACTCTGTACTCATGTACTTTTTCACTTACAGGCTACCAACTGCCAGGTCCCAGCCTGTAATGCGACGCTCTACGACCCCTGTGGACATGACGAGTGCAGGTCTCACGCCCCGTGTGCCACGTCGTACAATGAGACGATCGTTCTGGCACCCCGAAGCCTGCGCTATATGCTACGACCTGGTCGGTCAGCTGGGAGATGGGGTATGTCATTATAGGCTTACTTATGATTTTACTAACAACTTCTAGTCGTAAGTTTGTTAACCCTGTCCACCCAATTGGTAGCTATCTCACCTTTCTTTCAGGCTAGCGGTGTGAGGGGAAGTCGCCCTCGCCACCCTGAAAGCGTGGGTGGGCGGCTTTGGGAAAAAACGCCGCCAAGGGCCAGCCCTACATCTTAGATAGGAAGCTGGCCATCCAGATCTTCCCCGCGGGCAAGTCGACGGGCTACGTCGACCCCTTGTCCCGCTGCCCCATTGATAGCCTCCATCCAGCAAAGACCTCCAGCAATCGTTTGGGTCGTAGCATCCCAGGAGTCGGTTCCGGACGTTGCTGCCCTGGACCTGAACCTTGAGCCAATGGCGGTAGTTAGCGAGGATTTGTTGGTTGAGGTAGGTTTGTCGGGCGCAAGGTCAAGGTTCTTTCGGGCGCTCCTGGATCTTCTCCTGTCCCTTCTTCTTCCGCCTCTTTCCAAGGCTTTGCGGGATCCGAGATCCTAGCCGCCCTCCCGCTCTCTCTGTACCTCCTAAGGAGAAAGGGAAAGAGAGAACCGAAGACCTTGTCTAAGTCGACTTCTAGGAAGTCGTCTTCGTCTTCTTCGGCCAGGAAGTCGTCGACTTCATACGCCGATGCGGTGAAGGCTAAGCCGAGCTCTTCCCAGTCGAAGAGCTCCAGAAGCAAGGCTTCGAAGGAGAAGGCTCGCGCTAACCACCGAGTCACTGCCTTCTCCCCGCCTCCGCTGGCCTCCTCTCCGGCTATGCCGGCAGGGGTGGCAAGCACCAGCACCTGCGTTCCCTCTGCTGTCTCACCAGGGATGATGGGAACAGGTAGGGGTGCTGGTAGGTTCCCAAATTTCAGCATTGGGAACACGTTTTGAGCAGATGTTCGCGCAATTACGAACAGTCTGTCTCAAACTGGACAGTCTATCCAGGACCTCTCTAATAGAATGAGAGAGAATGAGGACCGAGTGGGCTGGGCTAACTCAGGCTCCTACCCCAGTCTCTCTCCCTGCATCTAGCACGGGGATTCTCCAACTTGCCGCCTTACGACTCCTTGCCAGCTTTCTCTATGGAGAATCCATGGAGAGTAGCGGCCTACGCTCCTTTTAAGGACGGGATGATTCGATCCCGGAGTTTGGTACTCGAAGGATTGAGGGACTTCGAGTTCTACCCTCCGGGTCTGACGCAGCCTTTCATGGGGTATGCTAGGCTGACGCCAACGGCTCTCACGAGAGAGGACAAGATCTCGAAGGAGTCAGTTCTCTACAGTAGAGATCACGCCCGCGAGAATGGGTTCACTGCCTTGAGGACTGGGAGTGTACTAACACTAAACTCCAGGCCTATAAGAGTCCCTTCACTATTTTCGCGACGGAAGAGGAGGTCTCTCTTCCGTTCGCCACGAAATTGGTGGAGAAGGCTCTTCAGGCAGTCCTCAAGGATGAGCCCATTCCACAGTTGAGGGAGTCGGAGTCTACTTCTCCACTCTTCCCCGCCTTCGGAGAGTTGTGGGAAAAACCTGCCAGCTACATTCACGCTGGGTAAACTCAAGCCGGACTGCGCCATGGACCAGTTCGGTGAGAAATTACCTAGGCTGCCGGATTCCCTAATCCAGGCAGAGTTCGATGCGAACTAGGTTTGGCAGGTCCCTCAACTCTCTCATCGTTACGGAAATGGCTGCTCTTTCCTACGCTACGGAACCGCTGTTCAAGATTCTGGCGAAATCTCAGTTTCAGACGGTTCTGTCAGACGCTTTTGACTTCTTCCAAGCCAGAAGGAACTGCCGGGAAGCATGTCTTCAAGAGTGCACTATCAGGCATGAGCCTAATAGACTCTTGGCTGCGAGCATGTGGGGAGCGGATCTCTTCCCAGAGTCCGCAGTGAACGAAGTCCACCACGAAGCTGCTAGACTCAACCAGAGCCTTAGAGCTAGGTGGGGTATTTCCTCTAAGAGGAAACAGGAATCCGTTCCCACTGCTGGCAAGAAACCAAAGAAGGCTGGTAAGAGGTTCAGCCTTATAAAAAACTTCAACATCAGCAGCAGTTTGTGCAGGCAGTCCCAGTTACCCAACAGGGACAACCTTCCACATCTACAGACCCAACCTTTCCTCCTGGTGCCCCAGCAATCTCAACCATCTACTTCCTACGCTATCTCGCCGGCCTTTAACCCTGCTTATGAGGCTCAAGGCTACTCTCAACCGAGGGGTAGGGCGAGAGGTTACTTTCGTCAGCGTGGCGCAGGAAGGGGCACGAGGAGTAGGCAGTTCAGAGGAGGGCGTGGTGGCCAACCCGCCCCATCAGCAATGAGGCTCCCCAGGTAGGAGGGAGGCTGTTCCTCTTCCGACACAGGTGGGGGTTCAGCAATTGGGCACAGAGCATAGTGTCCAAAGGATTAGGCTGGAGTTGATCAAAGATCCCCCTCCAATCAAATCATTTCATCAGGTACCGTCAAAGGAATTGATAGATTAGCGGAAGAACTCCTTCAGAAAGGAGCTATTGCGAGAGTCAAACATCTAAAATTTCAAGGGCGCTTATTCAGCGTGCCAAAGAAAGGCTCAACAAAAAGAAGGGTAATCTTAGACTTGTCAAAGCTAAACTCTTTCATTCGCTGCGACAAGTTCAAGATTGCTTACCCTCTCGCAAGTAAGGACCCTACTTCCGCGTGGAGCCGTCACATGCTCCATCGATCTTACAGACGCATACTATCATATCCCTATAGCAGGCACGTTCCGCCCATTCCTAGGATTCAGACTAGGAAATCAGACATTCTCATTCAAAGTGATGCCCTTCGGTCTGAATGTAGCCCCCAGGGTATTCACAAAGTTAGCAGAAGTGGTTGTACAACAATTGAGAGCTCAGGGAATCATGGTAGCGGCATACCTCGACGATTGGTTGATCTGGGCACCAACAGTCGAGGAATGTCTCGAAGCTACCAAAAAGGTAGTTTCACTTTCTGGAACATCTGGGGTTCCAGATAAACAAAACGAATCCAAGGACTTACTCCGGAATCTCATTTTCAGTGGCTAGGAATCCAATGGGATTTGTCCTTCCCACAATCTATCAATTCCAGTGCCCAAACGGAAGGAAATAGCAAAATCTGTCAGGCAATTCCTCAAATGCAAACAGACATCAAGAAGAAACCAGGAGAGAAATCCTAGGGTCTCTTCAGTTTGCTTCGGTAACAGATATCCTTCTGAAAGCAAGGCTGAAAGATATAAATCGAATTTGGCGGTCAAGAGCAAACTCCAAATATCGAGACAAGTTGTCAGTAATTCCACAGATCCTCCGCAACCAACTACGGCCTTGGTCAAAAGTAAAGAACTTAGCCAAGAAGGTACCCCTTCAATATCCCCTCCCAGTGTTAACCATTCACACGGATGCTTCCCTGTCCGGGTGGGGGGGATACTCTCAGTTCAAACAGGTTCAGGGGGGACTTGGTCAGTTCAATTTCGCCAGCTCCACATAACGTGTTGGAAGCAATGGCAGTAATTTCTTACTCTGAAGAGACTGCTTCCCCCGAAGAAGTCTCATCTAAGGCTAGTTTTGGACAGTGCAGTGGTTAGTTCATTGCATCAAACAGAGGAGGGTCCAAATCCAAGCATGTGAACCATGTCATGATAGCCATCTTTGCATTAGCAAACAAACACAAATGGCATCTGTCTGCCACTCACTGGCAGGAGTAAGAAATGTGATAGCAGACGCCCTGTCCCCCGGTCAGATTCCTCTGGAATCAGAGTGGTCTCTGGACGTCGGGTCATTCCAGTGGGTAAGCCGGAGAGTCCCAGGTCTCCAAGTGGATCTCTTCGCCTCACAAAAGCGAACCACAAGCTCCCTTGCTATGTGGCCCCCCAACCTGGACCCTCTGGCTTATGCCACGGACGCCCTGTCGTTAGATTGGGAAATCAGTGGAGGAGGATTATATTTTCCTCCAGTGAATCTTCTCTTGAAAGTCCTAGACAAACTAAGGTCTTTCAAAGGGATAGTAGCTCTGATTGCACTGGATTGGCCCAAGAGCACTGGTATCCTCTTCTTTTGGAATTGGGTCTCCGACCTCAACGGATCCCCAATCCCAAACTGTCACAATCAGTACAAATGAGGACTGTGTTCGCTTCCTCAAGAACTCACCACCCTAACTTTATGGACTTCATGAAGTTTGCGGCTAATAAGATGCTGACATTGATCCACAGAACATTCTCTTCTAGAAATCAGATAAGAGAGAGTCAACCATTAGACAATATGACTCAGCTGTTAAAAAAATTAGCATCTTTCTTGAGAGAATCGAACACCACAACCATGAAAGTTAATTTGTGGCTATATCCTTTTTCAGATCCTTGTTTGAAAAAGGTTTAGCAGCTAGCACGATTACCACTCACAAATCGGCTTTGAAGAAAATCTTTCAAGTAGGTTTTCAGATAGATTTGACTGAATCTTATTTCACATCTATCCCTAAAGCCTGTGCTAGACTTAGACCTTCTCAGAGGCCTACTACAGTTTCATGGTTCTTAAATGATGTCCTCAAACTAGCTTCAGATACTGACAACTCATCTTGTACGTTCATTATGCTCCTGAGGAAGACATTATTCTTATTAAGCCTAGCCTCAGGAGCTAGAATTTCAGAACTGTCGGCTCTATCCATGGGATGCGGGTCATGTGGAATTCCAATCCCATCAGGAGAAGTTCTACTTGCTCCGGATCGTAGCTTTTTAGCCAAAAATTGAAGATCCTCTTGCAAGGTGGGCTCCTTGGAAGGTTATCCCACTTCCACAGGATCTTCTCTCTGCCAGTATCAACTCTTAGAGCCTTCTTTCTCGTACTTCTTCTAGATCCTCAGGTGCTCTCTTTATGAGAGAAAAAGGTGGTACTTTATCAGTTAAAGGCATTAGACAGCAAATCCTTTACTTCATTAAACAAGCCAACCCTGAGTCATTCCCAAAAGCACATGATATCAGGGTAGTAGCCACCTCAATTAATTATTTCCAACATATGAACTTTGAGGATCTTAGGAAGTATACTGGATGGAGATCCCGACAGTCTTTAAACGGCATTATTTAAAGTCCTTGGAATCTTTAAAGTTTTCAGCAGTAGCAGCGGGAAACATAGTTTCCCCTGATACTGTTAGTAGTTGTAGTATTGATCCAGGTCTCCTTTCTACCTACTTCAACCAACATGCCTCAACCTATCGTCAGGCTACTCAACATCATAGCCTTAGCCGTTGTATCATATAGTGGATTGTCCCTTATTTTTTGCTAGGGACAACCACTTTTGTACTGATATGTACTTCAGTGTACCTACCCTTATTTTTATGCTAGGGTAGGACACAATATGTTTGTATAATTCACCATTTTGTGTTTGTGATGAACTTCAGTCACAATGTGTTTGGTATATTGGAAATGAATTGTATTAATGATGGATTTCAGTGTACCTACCCTTATTTTTATTGCTAGGGTAGGACACATGTATGTATATATTTTGTAATTAATGTATTCTAATTAAGTAAATCCCAAAATTTTGCCTTATTTTACATGCATCTCTCGTAATTTTATTATTTACCATTTAAGTACTTTAAGTTTACTAACATTCTATTATTTTACTGTTATAATGAAGTTAGTTTCAAGTGCTTAATTTGTATGGCTGTATTTGATTTCACTTTATATTATATCATATTTTAAACTGTTTTTCATTGTTTCCTTTTCCATCTTGTCGGTTCTCTGGACTCTTTCATAGGCCGACACGAGCTGAGCCCAGAAAAGGGATTTTGACGAAGGAAAAATCTATTTCTGGGTGATTGGCTCGTGTCGCCCTATGAAACCCCCCCTTTTTTATGGTTTGTTTTCCCCCCTTGCAGGACAAGATGTATTTACTGTTTTAATTAAGGATGACCGCTAGGGGCGCTGCTGTCCGTGGCGTCCTCTAGTAGTAGTAGTAGAGGCTGCATCGCCCGTTGGTATCAGCTCTCTCTTGGGGGATTCTGATAGGGAAGTTCTAATTGGTGTTTGTCTCGTGGTAGTGTTCCACTCGCCCCTATATCATACCGACACTTCTTTTTAAGAGTGAGCGAGTCAGTTTTACTGACATTTTCTTAATTTTGTTTTTCTCTGGTAATTTTAGGCTAATTTTACCTAGAAAGATGATATAAGGATACTTTCATAGGGCGACACGAGCCAATCACCCAGAAATAGATTTTCCTTCGTCAAAATCCCTTTTTGGGTCGTAATTCTTGTGGTGCGTTTGTTTCTAAGGTGATTCTGAGTGTACTGGAGTTGGAGACAAAGCGTACAGGTGGGTTAAATTATTCATTTGTTTGTGTAAAGAAATAAAGGGGTTAGGCTAGGCTAACATTCAAATGTCTCCCTCCTCCTGCTTTGGTAACAGAGACCGACGACAAGAAGAAGGGTGTGATGGTGTGGAAGAAGGGTGTGATGGTGTGCAGTCCATCTAACACCCCTTCCCCTTCCTTGTTCAAAATAACAGAAGAATCAGCAGTCAGACAGCCCGAAACACCAACTAACCTGTGTGGGCTGACAAAAGCGCCGACTCCGGGACGAACCAACCACAACACCAGGAACATCACTACGCTCCACCAACAGATGACTCCTTGACATGGCCGTGAATGGCACAGGCGTGGCAGACGTAAACACTCAAGAACCAATGAGAATCCCCTCGGAGTCGAACTCCTGGAAGAACCAGGGAGAGAGGCAGGCAAAGACTCCTGCCACACCAACTCTGCGCTCAACTTTTGACCTCTTGACAGGCACCTTGCGATCCTTACAGCAACGTATTGGCCCTGGAGAAGAAGTGAGAGCGCCTGCAAAATGTGCACGGACGGGGAAGGTTGCAGAGGGCGAAGCAGATTGCACAAGAGAAGATACAATAACACTCTCTGAAACACCAAGACCCTCAGGAACACGGGTGTGTTGCTCCTCACTCACAGGCGAAGAAAGGGCACAGTCCTTAGCCTTCCAACACTTGATACGCTGACGCGGCGAAGATGGGGGAAAAAGAGAGGAAGACAGCACTGGCTTCTACACAACTCCTTTGCAGGAGGCGGGGGGATGATGCAACACACTTGCTTCCAGTCCTCCAAGCCAACATGGCAGCCAACTCAACTTCCAAAATAAAGTCCAATCTCTTAAGAATCGCCTGGCATAAAGCCACAGATGGATCAGCAAGAGAAGGCTCCAACAATATGGAAGGAGATGCAGCAAACTGGATGGCAGATATGATGTAACGGCAGCGAACGATGACGACACAGATGAGCGAGGCAGCGCAGATGGAAGTGACGCCATAAGTGCTAATGACGTCACGGCTTCCCCTCAATCCGAAAGGGAAGCAGACGCCACTGGCGGAGGGATACAAAATGGCTGACCCCATGACGTTACTAGCGGGGCTGACGCCACGGCTTCCCTCTGACTCAAAGAAGCAGCAACTGTTACTGGCGGAGCAATACAATATGGGTGACCTAGGCTACCCACGAAGACGAGGGCAAGAGGAGGGGGGGAATAGCGAATATCCATGAAAAGCGACAGCAAACCCTCCAAAGACAGAGAACCCTGTAGCCCTATGTCTTTCAAAGCGCTGCCATCTTGGACGCCTCCAACTCGGTAAAAAATAAAGAAGACAATGATGAAAAAAAAAAACCTCCTCCCTGTCGGGAATCAAATTAACTCCCGAAGAAGGAGGGGCGACATACAAAAATCAGTCTGAAGGCCTCCCAAAATTTCCAACGAATCGATGGAAGAGAAGGAGGGCCAAGGCACCACACTACCATGGGGTGTGATCGTAACAGGAGACGAAGCATTGGGAAGAAGGAAGAAATCCTACAATGCTCCCTCTTGCTATAAAACAACTTCCACTGCGCTAAGGCCACGCATGGCATTCCGTACAAGGCTTCGTTAATGTATAACATAGAGCGACACCTAATGCAGGTGATGTGGGGGGGGGAGGTCGCAGCCAAGCCAAAAAACAAAAAACTAGAACACGGAGAACCTGGAGTTCTGGGGCACACACGATGACGAGGCCGAGAAGGAGCAGAAGAAGCCGTAATAACAGCACATGCACACACAGACACTAAACACAATCGAAATGGGCAATGAACTGGGTAAAGGCCGAGAGAGGTCAATGTTATGACCTCTCGCCCCGCCGGTTAAGAAAAGACCGACGCGATGGCACATGTTGCCAGATCTTACAAGATTCACTGCTTTTATCTGCGTTTTAACCAGATCCAGCTAGGCACTAGAAATTATCCTATTCTAACAAGGTTTGTTCGCGTATGAAACAATGATAATTTTAAAAATTAAGACATCTTTTCTGCAAAAAAAAAAAAAAAAAAAAAAAAAATCGGACATTTTTATTTACTATAATGAGTCGGAGACTATAACACTAGAAAAAGTTTAACCTGAAATATCAAGATGTATCTAATTGTTTCTGAGGATAATCCAGAACACATTTTCCAAACAAAGTTGGGTGCAGAAGAAAAGCTATATCAGGTTTCATGCTAGTTGTTTTATTGTTAATAAACAATAGTAAAGCATTACAAAGCACTCAGGATGCCTTCCCCGTCACCCCCCTTCATTCATACAGCTTCATTATTTAGCTATCACTTCTCTAAGATATCTCTGAAGCATTGGATCACCTGACTGCAGGTTATTTTTGAAAAATTTCCATTTCAACAAATTTTGTTTGTTTAGTCTCTGCCTCTGCATATAATGGAAAATAAACTGTTGAATCTTGCCTTTGCCAGTTTCTTTAAATTTTTATAATTTAGCAATGAAAACGATTCCTTGGAATCATTTCAATATGTCACGACCTTCGAGATGAAATAAAAACGAAAAATACACATCTTAAGTGTACTTGTTCTTAGTTGTTCTCTAATTAGGAAACTGGAAAAAAACCTGTAATGATGTTTTGGTAATGGTAATCCTCACCAATTTCTGTTACTATAGGTAATTACCAGCAATGAATTACTGGTTTTCAAACCCGAATAAAAACTAAGCTTATCACTACACCACTTGCTTGTCATGTACTACAGCTAATTATTTTTGTTCCAATCAGTCAACGCAAAAATGATACTCAACTACATATTGCATATTTAATCACTCCAAAATCTTACCTGAAATGTGAGGATGATCAGCGTACTAAGTTGGAAGGCTATAAGTATCAGGTAATGGCTATTAAAGAACGTAACCATGTTATATGATGAGATCATATTCTGGATGAAGATAAATCCTGACAAATTTAAGACCCACAAAACCATACTGCTATACAAGCCCTGTAAAAATGAGAAGGGGTTAGGTTGTGAAGTAAAGTAACACATTGAGAACTCTGGTTTAAGGAAAATTTAAAAGTGGTGCTGAAACAACAAGGAAAAATTACATTCTTTGAATTAAAAAATCATTTCTATCCTGTCTGGTAGCTTTCACTTTATCTTTTCAGTCCTCAATCTCCTCTTATACAGTGACAATGTTTATCCCTATTTCTACATCTAACATTATTAAAAAAAAAACATTTCTATATAATGTCTCAAACTGGATGATTGTATGTTTTTCTGATTTAATTACTGTACAGTATATATTGTCAAAAAACTAGAGCTATAAAACAAAAAATTATTGTTTATATTCAGCAAAAAGATTTTTATTGTGGAGATGCAAAGGTCCTATGTTGTTTATGACTTGTAAAATACAAATAAATACAGTCAACTACCCGTATTTGCGGACTCACCTAGTCGTGGATTTTTCTTTGGACCATATTTACCCATTACTAATAATAATAATAATAATAATAATAATAATAATAATAATAATAATAATAATAATAATAATAATAGTAATAATAGTATAATAATAATAATAATAATAATAATAATAATAATAATAATATGAGTATAATTACAAAATTCATAGTGATTGCATATATAAAATAACCTTACAATTTCAAGAACAACTCTTCTCTATCTCTCTCTTACCGAGATGAAAGAATTTTTATGGCGCATGTATGTTTGTCAATATTTTCAAATAATAATAATATAGTAACTGTAATTACAAAATGATACAAATAAAAAGTTCTTTCCCCCATCTTTCTTTTAAACTCCATGAGGAGCTTGAAGTCCAAAGCTGTCAAATATGTCAAGTAATGTGATAGGAGTGTTGCCATTAGTGGTCAATGATCTTTACAAACTCCGTGTGTGTGTGTGTGTGTGTGTGTGTGTGTGAGAGAGATCTTCACACACTTCTATGTTTTACCAACCATTTATTACTTCTTTAAGGGGAAATGTATTAAGTTAACCCTTTAACGCCGATTGGACGTATTAAACGTCGATGAAAATTGTCTGTTGGGTACTGAACCGACGTATGGTACGTTGATGAAAAAAAGTTTTTTTAAAAATTAACGGAAAAATAGTTATAGGCCTACTAGGCGAAAACTTTTGAATCACGCGCCTTGGGGGATGCTGGGAGCTCACGGATCAAGCTGTTGTTTTGTTTATAATCATTACCCAGGCGTGCAAGCGGATTGCTTTCTTCTCACACTAAAAAGCATCAGCGACACATCTCCGAAATTATTTTGTCACTTTGACAATTTTTGCACCATTTTATATTAGCTGTTACATAGAGTATTATACATGAAAATGTGCACAATTTCATGTAGAATACAACAAAAAAAAAACCATGGTTGTAGCTTTTATCAGTTTTGGAACATTTTCATATAAATAACAATAAGTGACAAAATTTCAACCTTCAGTCAACTTTGACTCGACCGAAATGGTAAAAAAACAATTGTAAGCTAAAACTCTTACATTCTAGTAATATTCAATCATTTACCTTCATTTTGCAACAAATTGGAAGTCTCTAGCACAATATTTTGATATATGGTGAATTTTAGAAAAATACTTTTTCCTATGTCTGTGCGGTAACTACCGAAAAAATCAAATTTTTTTTTGTCCTATTGTCGTAATGTTTGCACAGTTTTATATTAGCCGTTACATAAGTTTTACATATAAAAATGTGTGCAATTTCACGTAGAATACAAAAAAAGTATTCATCTAGTCAAGAACACCCTCACAAGCAAGGAATTACGACAACCCATATGAAAACCCTTGTCTCTCCTGGAAGAACAAGGGCCTTGAGCAGTGACGGTTATTTACAGGGGAAGCCACGGTTCTATGCCTGAGATCAATGTGCTGACGAATCAATGCAAAGATCTCTTCTAAATGAAATTTGTGGAGTATTTGTATCCCAAAGAAAAACCCTTGAGGCACAAAACTCCCAATTTTCTCTCCTTGAAGGAGACTCAACAAGAGCCAATGAAACTCCTCGACTACTAAAGTGTATGATGAGATGATCCAAGGATCAATCTCTGAGATACCAACCCATGTAGCCAAATTCCGAGAAAAAGAGACAAACTCACCAGAATTCTCTTGTCTGCCTTGCACCTCTAGGATGATAAGGAGAAAGGAAATTACTACCTATCCTGTAGAAGAACCAGCAGAAAGGGTAGATCGTGGCAATCATTAAGCTGTGATGACTGCAGCATGGGGAAGGAGGGTGCTTATGCCATGGCAAAGTGCTAAACTGAGGAGAGCTAGGGCCGAAAGGTCAAGAGACAAGGATGAAACCTGACCAAGGACTTAAAAAGTGGGCAAGCAGTGTAAAACACCTAAGTGTCTCGGCACTACCTCATTCTGTACCTAAACTAGACTGAGAGCAAACTCCCCCATACTGATTGAGAACGGCCAAGATTCCATAAAATCCTAGGCATTCAATAATACACTAGCTGAGTGCTTACAATTCTAAAAAAGCTGAGTGCTCAGTGAGCTATTAAAGTTCCGAGGAATTAGAGCTCTCAGTGAGCCTCCTGAACCTTCTAAAAACGATCATCAAGAGCAGTCTTCTATCAACTTCCAAGGAACCTGAGCACTCGGCGAGCGCCAGAAATTCTAAGGAATTCAAATGCTTGGCGAGACTCCTGAATCTTGTAAGCAAGACATCATTGGTAGTGTCTTCATTAGTTATCAAGTGCTTGTGATTCCAAAGACTCCGAGCAGTCAGTGAGCTCCAGAAATTCTAGCGAATTCACGCACTTGGCATAACTCCCGAATCTCGTAGGAACAATCATCGGGAGTGATGTCTCTGCATACCGAGTGCTGGTGATTCCAAACAATCCAAGCACTTGGTTAGCACTCGAAATTTAAGAAATTCAAGTGCTCAGCGAGACTCCCGAATTTCATAAGAATGATCATGGAGTGATCCTCTCTCGACTTCCGAAAAAATTGAGGAGGAACAGGCACAGACCTAGTATTAGGTGCAGACCCCACAGGAGAAAGCCAAGCAGACTCTGCCAAAGGTGGGAAGAGCCAACAAGGAAACCAACCTCCTCCCCACCTCTTAAGGTGTTCGAATCCTCAGAAACAAGACACCAGGGGGGAACCTGCTGAGCACTGGCGAGCACTCAGCGAATGATAGTGGTAGTCCTGGCAGGAAGAGATGAAACACATGAATGTCTAGCCCTTTATCTTACCCTGTGCCTAAACTGGGACTGTGAGAAGACTCTCTGTCTGCAGCTCGGGATGCTCGCACTTTGTTAGAAACATGAGCACTCAGAGTGACTCGTGAATGAGTGCCTGACACAGCACCAGTCAAGAGGCGGAACTCCTAGAACTGGTGACGGAACTGCAAACTGAAGCTTGTGCTCCCACAGCTCCCAAAACACAAAACCCACAGGCATGTTAATTGGTTCTCAGGCCCAATGGTTGGGAAGAGCTGCCAGAAATCCCACTGCCTCCTTGGGAGGAGGCAGCCCCTTAGAAATCCTGTAGGAGGACTTCTTAAGGGGGAGAAGCTGCCTCTCTGGTTTCCCAGGACCTCCTCGAGCCTCAGAAAAAGAAGGAAAGGGCAATGAAGGATGACATTTCTTCCACAGGGCTTCTTCTACAAGATGGTGATTAGGAAACATGAATAGCAGTGACAGGAGTCACCGGGGAGCTGGAGCCAGAAGCACAGCAGAAGCTCCCCAGTGACTGGTCATCACAACAACAGTAACAATCCAACAGAAAGCACAGCAGGGGAACTTCAACCACACAAAAGCCAGTGCCACAGCATACTAGTATGTCACAGGTACACTCCTGCAGGTTAGGATAACCAACACAGTGAGATATCCAACCACTTACTGCTGTGCCCTACAACTCCTCACTGTCAGCCTGAAGAAAAAAGAAGATAATTAATAAAAAAAAAAAAATAAATAAATAAACAAATAAAAAAGACTCCTCTCATTTCGAAGGGCACTGACCTCCGAGCGAGAGGAGACCCCTGAGAATAAGTCACCTAATCGCACACACCCCTCCCCTCCTCCTCACCCAACAAGCGAGCAAAGAGGGGCAAAGAATATCTCTCTCCTGTAGGAGAAAACTTCATAAGGAAAGAATACTGGGAGAGAAAAACTGGGAGGGAATGCTCCAACAGCACAAGCAACAAGACCAACATCTCAAAAATCATAAAAATACTGTTGCACCATTACAATGAAAGGGCGTGAGGATGTAATGGGGGTGAATGTAATGCCTTTGGCCGCTGATCCCAAGACACAAGCTGGGGGAAGGTCTGCAAGACCATCATGAATCATGAATTCGTATATAACTAAATATCAAACACAGTAGTACATGCAACACATATATTCTATAATAAAAGGAAAGATCTCACTGGGAAAAGTAAGTTTAATGACAGTCAGGCAAGAGCTCACGAAAACACGTCTGCATCACATGATGGCTGAAAGCATACTGAAATGTTTACTTCCAGGCAGGTGGGTCCCCCCTCCTACTGGAATGTAGTTACTACCTAACCTCCTTGTTAAGTTTTAAAGACTGTGTTCCAGCGTCTCCGTAAGCGTACATATTCTTAATGTTAAAGGATTGAGGGTTTGTATATGTTGTGTAGGAACAACTTAAATTAAATATAACGAGTCCACTAGCCTTTCCTGGTGCTCATTCGTTCACAAATGACACCTTTCAGAGCTGGCACTCAAGTGTCCCAAAGCTGGAGGGATGGCACCAATATGATTAGGGCAGCTACGGTGGAGGGCATACCCACTTACTGAAACTGGCAGCATAACATGAATATAATCATCTCCACTCTAATCATCTACGCAAGAGAAGCAATTTTAAGAGTTCTGGCCATGACATCAATGTCTAGCATAATGACACCTCTTAAGTCAAACATTACTGAATGACTGATGAGACCACCACAGCTCACATCATTGGCTTAAAAAATTCCCAGCATAGGCGAGAGGTTAGACAACAAGATAAATAATGTTGCTATATGAATCATAATTCAGAGATGTGTTTTTCTATAAATTATCAAAGGTAGGTTTTAACATGCAACTTACTACATTTACAAACACTGTAAAATTAAATGTTTGGTTCTTACAAAATATTAAACAGCCTGCACATCATTAGTTTCATTAACCAAAGCTACAACCTCCACAACCTCGAATTTAGTGGTACGTATACTTTCTTAACACTTCTTCCCAACTACAGTGGATACCCTGTACAGTGGGGCATCGCTTATTCACGGATCAGTATTCACGGATCCAGTTAATCACGGGTTTTTTCTTGGACCGTTTCTCATGTTACATCACTGGTATGAATCGCTGCATCACGGGTTTGTTGTGTTGCGTATGCGATGTTTTTCGGTAGGCTAACCCTCGGCCGTGGTCCGATAACTACCAACATTCATTTAAAGACTCATATAATGATATTAACTGACAATAAAGGTAATAAAACCATTCTCACCTAATATATTATTGTCCTATCTTCGAAATAAATAGCCTATTCAAGGTTTATGTACGACGTTCATTGGTAGGCTAAGCGTAGTTGCAGTGCGATAACCACCAACGTACACAAACATTCACATTATGATATTAACTGACAATAAAGGTAATAAAACCATTCTTACCATATATATTATAGTCATATCTTCATAATAAATACCCTATTGAAAGAATAATTCCACATCATTGCACTCAACTTATCGTCGGAGTGGCCAGCCACAAAATGTAAGCATATACCTTTACGTACGAAAATGGTTTATGTATACGGTTGCGTTCAAAGCGACATTTTTTGTTTGATAAACTTTTAGAAATTTTAATAGTAGTGGTAGTGTAATTACAGTAGTAATAACATTAAGGCTAAAATTAATTCGAACTTCATTATTATTTAGGCAGTATTCGTATATAACTTCTCTGAACAATGAAGTCATACAAACGCTATTTGTCATAGAATTATCGTAAGTATTGCTGTTTGTTATTGGCGACGAAGCGTAAACGAAATACATAAAAGCATTTTTACCTTATATATTATCGTCATATCTTCACAATAAAATGACAATTTGTCCAAAATTGCATTTTTCCTAACTATACAAACCTGAGGTCCTTTTACAATAGGAAGGTACTAGCGGCAGCTGGATAGGTCGTAAGCTTTTGAACAAGGGGTTCGGTAGTTAACTGCTTGTCCGACAGGCGCGCGCGCGCGACTGGGAGGTAAACAAATCACTTTTGCTTTTGGCCCAAGCAAAAACTGCAGAGTGAGGGGTGGCATGAGGTGGGACTATGTGTAAAAGGACCTCAGGTTTGTATAGTTAGGAAAAATGCAATTTTGGACAAATTGTCATTTGTTCCGACACGGCATACAAACCTTCGGTCCTTTTACAATAGGAAGACTCACTTCTTGGTGGGAGGAATCTGAGTCTTTTTGTGAACAGACTGGTGTTCGCCCAACCTTGGAATGCCTCCCTGGCCGAGAGCGAGGGAGGATCCAAGCCTCTGTCCGATTGATCGGGGTGTGCACCGCAGGATCAATGGTCAGACCTCTCTGGACCAAGTACTAAGAGAGAGGCAAGCGTATCTCTTCGTACCAGCAAACAAGAACAAGTTCCTATTTGCAAGAGGCAACATAAAGTTATGGTTTGTCTCTTGTTGGCATCCACTTCCCCCCCTTGTAGGAGGAAGTGGTGGATATTCGCTCCCATCCCTAGTGAAAGGGATAGGATGGGGCTCTGTCGAGTAGCTCACCGGCATCTCATCCTTATCCAGCAAGGTGATGACCGTATCCCTCTACCCACAGGTAGAGGGGGAGAAAAAGATAGGAAGAGAAGCCAGTCACTCTCTCATTCACTTATCTATTCTTACAGTCACACAGGACTCGATGCTGTTCAGCCTGCTAGGGTCTGGGTTAGCTACACAACGTGTTGAGCAGCCACCACGGGTCCTAAGGAAACGATCCAAGGACCTGTGGGCCAATATCCAAAAGGTAGAAGGAGGTGCCAGTGGTCTGGTTGTACCAGACCCCTTGCAGGGGTCTGGTACAACCAGACCACTGGTTGTACCTGCGCCACGGAGAAGTTCTTGTATAACTCGAGGGAGTGTACTTCTAGGTCATCTTGGTGCTGACGAAGAGTCTTCAACACTCAGCCTGGGATGTCGAGTTTCTTCAGAAAGCGCGGTCGCGCTTTCACAGGACAAAGCAGCATCTCCTTCGCATCGAAGGCGGTGAAGTCCATTAGGGAGGGGATTGTGAAGGACTCTAACCGATCGTCAGGAACCGAAGGGTTCAGAGTCTTCGCTACGAATTCGGTACGAAATCGAGCGTCACGAATCCCCATCCCCTGGATGCTTGACTTCGCAGGAAAAGTCATGCAATTACCTCAGAGGAAAAAAGTAAGTTTATCTTAGTTTTACCAGACCACTGAGCTGATTAACAGCTCTCCTAGGGCTGGCCCGAAGGATTAGATATTTTTACGTGACTAGGAATCAATTGATTACCTAGCAACGGGACCTACAGCTTATTGGTGGAATCCGAACCACATTATATCGAGAAAGGTACTTCTATCACCAGAAATAAATTTCTCTCGTTCCGCGTTGGCCGGGCCGAGAATCGAACTCGGACCACCGAATTAGCAGCCGAGTGCGAAGTCCGCTCGGCCAACGTGGGACTACCCTCAGAGGAAAAGAAGGGAATGGTCGTATGACCTATCCCTCTTCTCGACTTCGGTGATGTCCTGTACCCATACTGGTCTATCCGTCTGCAGCGAAGTTGTTCTTCTCGGTAGTGGATAGGACACCGACACTCAATGGTGGGTGTCGATGGTATGGGTACTGTGACAAGCCGTTAGGACGAAGAAAAGACTGTTATGGAACAAACCGAACTAAGTCCACAGCGAAGTTCGTAACAGACTTGGGCGCTCTGACAGCTGCCGACTGACTGCGTTCGGTAGGAGGCAAGTTGTCCAAGCACCCGAGCAAGTCACGTGACCTTCGCTTAAAAGGGTTATGCAAGAGACTAAACAAATATTTGTTCGTCACCGATGCCAGAAGGCAAGGTGATGACTCTCTTAAGGCATGTGCCCAACAGGCGAAAGTCAATTGCCTTCTAGAAACCGAGGTCCCTGATGGCAAGATATCTCATAGTATAGTTGATTCTCGGCTAAGGAGAAACAACTATGTGTCCGTTGAAGACGAAGGTGTACAGAAAATGCAACCTACGTCTTCACAGCTCTGAAACCGAGAGAAGGATTCTCAAGATTCTGAACCTGTGCTACAAAGACTGAGAACGCTAACCGCTATTCATTGCTGTCCGGTGAGGATCGTAGTTGCAATAAAAGCGGAGCGCTTTTCAGTAATGAAGACAGGGAAATACTGCCTGAAGAACTCTGCTTCTCATGGGCTGAACATTTGGAAGTAGAGCTGTCAGGTCGGAGAGTAGGCGATGTCTTCTGACATATCTGTTAATTCGGGGCGAGCAATGAATAATTGCACACCTACGAATACGAGATATTTTGAAGACAAACTCAGATGTCTGCAAAAATCATTCGCATTATCGCGGTGCGATGCAGCGGGTGACTAGTACAGACTTCTGTTACCGTGCGGTAAACAGAAAGATGAAAGAGTCCAAGAGATATCTCTGTTGAAATTCTCGCAATGTCGAAGGCGATGAAATCGAGCGTCACAGCAGTAGATGGTCCTTCATTATTGCGAGAATCCCCGTTAATCAGAGACCTAAGTCCATGATTGTGGCAGAGATACGGTTCGGTAGTCAATCAAACCAGGGGAGAGAGAGACGTAACCGACCGTGCATCTCCGAGACCTAGCTGATACTGAGCCGCTATCAGGCAGTTCAATACGCAGTAGCTCTCGGTGACTCGTCATCCTGAGTTGCCAGGTAATCCATTATTCCACGAAGGAATGCGTTCGGCTAGAACCATCGAGCATAAAGAATACGCTCGAGCAATTATATTTAACCGAAACGGATTTCGGTAAATACAAAAGCTGATTTGGTGTTGTCATGACAATACCAAGTATCTAAAATCGAAACTGATAACTGCTGGGAGGTTGCAGGCAACCCCGAGTTGCAGTTCAATTAAGATACAATTCGTCTCGGTCACAAACCGTAGAGTTAACTACGGTATGTGCCTACCCCCCGGACAATTCAACTGTTAAAGAATCATGTCGCGAGGGTAAATATACGTAGTATATTTGTAGTTCTGTACCACGACCTCCATCCTAAATTCTTTCCTCTCGAGGAATGAGAAATAAGGATTGGAGATCGACCGCCTTCGTTCTCTAGTCAGAGAGTGAAGGAGAAGTCCTTCCCAAAGGAAAGCTTCAATGGTGAACAGAATACCGAAGACGATAGTTCAAGCCAAACTGGAAGTTTCCCGTCCGTTCTTCTCTATTCCAGGTTAATCGCCTACTGTGAGATACTCTTCTTTCAGCAGCAGTCTTCTTCCAAATGCTAGAAATTTACAGAATTCGAGCATAAGTGAGGTTCCCGATTATCGTGTAACAATTATCGGGGATTCTCGCTCACTTTGGACCGTGGTCTCGCCTAAGTGTTTGGAGATCGTAAAAAACTCGAACACTCTGAGTGCGCTAGAAATTCTGTAGAATTCTAAGCACTCTGCCAAACCCCCCACCGAATTCGTCAAAACGATATCGGCTGGTGATCCTCCCGATTCCCGTAGAAATCGAGAAAGGGGCAGGATCCCTCCTCAACGACCGGGGCTTACATCAGGTAGGACCCGAAGGTCCCCCCGGTAGCGCAGCCCCTAACGTGGGATCTTACAGAGAAATCTCTGTAGGATCCCTCCCCTTTCCCTGTAGCCGTAAGGAGAGAGGGAATGGGGGAGGAATTGGATACTGGCTCGCCTTCCCAGCGGATACTAGCAGTTGGGGAGAAGAAAAGGAGCAGCCTGGCCTCTCAGAGCCTGGAAAACGTATCGTCAGGAGAAAACGTTTTCCCGAGGAGGGTTACGAACTCATACTGTAGGTAAGGTCTGCCGCCCACTGTGAACGTCGTCTGGGTGGGGCTGATCGACACCTGACAGGAGAGAGCCGATACCGTCCTCCGACTTATTCCAGTCCTCGTCGAGTCGAAACCTCAGGAGGACCGAAGGGGTATTCAAATAACGGTGTCCGAAGACACGTAAGAAACGCCTCTGTCGCAGTAGAGGAGGTGAAGTAGCTTGTTCGACCGGCCAGAACTGAGAGAGCCTTCTTGTCCGGAGACGAGAGCTACCTGGTTCAACACAGTTCGGCAAGCTCCGATCGCGGCAGACCCACCGTCGATTTGGGTTCCCTCTCGGGCCCCAAAACGACTCGAGCCGAGACGTGGCTCTGCTGGTGGGAGCGGCGATCCTTCCCCGAGGTCGTTGTGCTGACGAATCAGCGCCATAACCTCGGCAAAGTTCCTCTGGATCTCGGAAGTCACAGCATCTTGCAGAGTGGGACCGTTAAGCCCTCCCTTCGAACAAGAGCATATTCCGAGAACCTTCCTCCTAAGAAGGGGGAACAGCGACAGCCTCTCGGTCTTCTCCATCCACTTGCGCATACGTCCTGGCCGGTCCAAGAACCGTGCCTGGCACGTAGGGCGTCGTGGTGGGATCATGAGGGGCGCACCCCTCACGATCACTCCTCATACCTCGCTCCTCCCGGTGTAACGAGGAGGTTGAGGTACGGGAGAGGACAGACCTGACGCTCCCTCCTCGCTCGCTGGCAGAACCAGCAGGCTTGGAGGGCTGCAGGCGATCGTCAACCCGCGGTGGCGATCGAGCTGCAGGCCTGGTCGAACCGTCTCACTGTGGAGAACGGCTGGACTGAGCACAGCGGCCCCGATCTCGAGTGTCAGAAGAGCTGGTGCTGGTTGCCGTACCCGATCGCTCTCTGTGAGAGCGACGGTCAGGCGACCTGCGGCTCCACTGTCCACAGTGAGACCGGTGCTTGTCCTCACTTGGCACGTCACGTCGCTGGTTCCAGCCGTGGCTGGCACCGGCGAACGGGAGGACCTCTTCCCAGCCTCAGCCCGTGGCCGGTCGTGGACCGTCCACGTCCCCTGGGTAGCCAGCTGGTCGCCGCGAGAGCTGGTCTGGCGAGAGTCGCGTGAGCGGCTGTCACCAGTCTTCCGCCCCGTGCCGTGAACCTGACGCTGAGCGGACTCAGAGGTCTGGTTCCTGGCTGCACGGTCGCTGGTAGGCGACCGTACACTCGGTACTACCACGGGGGGGTCCCCGCGAACGAGAGGCCAAGACGGACCCTGATGCAGTGGCAGAACCACTGACACCAGGCGAGGAAGTACCGGTGTTAGCCGGTACCCCTCTGGTCCCCGTAGTCTTCTTCCTTGCGGAAGAAGAGACCGGGCCCCGCTCCCGAAGGAAGCAGGAGGACCAGCGGTAAGGAAACCCTCCCGTCCCACCGAGGTGAGACGGGTCCCGAGAAGCTCCCGAGGGAGACTTCTTAGGAGGGAGGAGGCAACCTTCTTCTTCCTCGGCTGTGAAGTCCTTAGAAGTCGAAGGGAAAAGGCGGCAGACGACGACGATGAAGAAGATGAAGACGACGACGACGACAACCTTCCTCCTCTTCTTCGTCAGCTTCCTCAGGACAGACGTAAGATCTGCTATCCAGGGCGGAGCCGGGGCTGCTGTAGCCGAAGCCACAGGGCCCGGACGCACCTGTACAGACAGACCAAAGTCTGGGGTAGTACCACCACTAACAGGGACGACGTCAGCAGGTATGGGCATCTCAGGAACAGCAGGCACAGCCAGCACAGCATCAGTATGGGACGCCAGCGCAGCAACGGCATGGACAGCCAGCGCAGCAACTGCAGGGACAGCCAGCGCAGCAACTGCAGGGACAGTCAGCTGCAGGACAGTCCAGAAGGCAGGTACGGCAGGCAGCACCGGAAACACACAAGAATTGGAGCAGCAGCCAGCAACATCCTGGTACCGGCGGCAGGTCCAGGGGCGAGCTCTAGGGCAGCGGAAGTGTGGTCGCGGCAGCGCGGCAACCACGAGCGGCGGCGGCACGCCCCCCTCTCGGTACGGCGAACGGCACTTCACAGCGGCTGTAGGCAAGACTGTTTACCACGTGAGGCGAGTACACCAGGTGAGGAGGGACGTCGTCACCTGGAGCGTGGTCACCCACTCCATGGGTGACCGCAGTAGGCCCAGACATAGAAACCGCAGCCCCTGGACACTAGCACGCCCTGCAAAATGGAAGGACGCCCATACCTCACCAAAGTCCACCCTCGTGGCAGTAGCACCTGCGGAAATAACAGTAGTAGCGATTAGTGGGGGGGAAGTCCCCTCGCGCGGGGGTGGGGGGGTGAGCCCTCTCCGAATGAGTGGAAGACCCCGAATACAATTGTACATCGGGCACCGAGCGCCCTCCCCGCGCTCGAACGGGTCGGGCGAGGAGAAGAACGCAGATAACCTCCCCCCCACCCCCCCCCCAAGGGGAAGGGCCATCTGTGGAGCTGATGCGGGGGGGGGGGGGGGGGGAGGATGGGGGGGGGGGAAGGGTCTCGTTCCCCACCCCCCCCCCGCACAGCACCCATGTACCCAACAATAATAATAAGAGCCCGAGAGCAAAATCGTGCCCTCGGCCCCCCGAATGCAAGGGCATAAGGATCAATTCCCTGACTGAGCGGAACTGAACCAAATAATATTGATGCAATCAATAATAAAATAAAAGGAATAAAATGAAAAAGAATCTTGCATTACGATTCACTTCACAATGAATAAGGGCTCGGATCGAGCGCATTTGCGCCCTCGGTACCGAGCGCAAGGGTAAAAGGATCCATTCCCGATTATGAATGGAAACCTTGATCCATAATGAATTGATGCAATCAAAATATATATGAAAATGAAAATGAAAAAGAATACTGCGCTTGCGATTTCACTTCATACAAATAAAAAGGGAATGGATCAATTCCCGGGAAATAACGGAAACATTGATCCAAGTAAACAATTCAATCTCAATAAAATATGAAAATGAAAAGAACTGCACTTGCGATTTCACTTCATTCAAATAAAAAGGGGAAAGGATCATTTCCGGGTAAGCTCGGAAACTGATCCAAAATGAGTATTGCTACAATCAAAATAATATATATGAAAAAAAAATGAAAAAGAATACTGTACTTTCGATTCACCACTTCCATACAGAATAAGTTTTCGTGCTGAGCGCATTCGCTAGGCAACGAGCATACAGGTCAAAAAAAAATATAAATGAAAAGAGCACTTACTTACGATTTTCATCTACACATTTCCAACCAAAATATACGCTCGGAGCGAGCGCTCTCCTCCCTGCCCTCGGCACCGAGCTACACAATACGAGGATCATTTCTGGGAAAATGAATTCCCGCACTTACGCCCTTCAGTCCCGGCACTCGGGTAATCGGAGGGGCGTGGTGAAACCAAGATCCTTTAATTCACAATTGAATTCAATGGAAATAAATATGAAATGATTGTACTTACAATTCAGTTTCACTAGATAAATAGAAAAAGAAAAACACAACCATGCGAAGCGAACGACGATGATAAAGCGGGCAGAGAGCGATGATACACGTCACACGCCAGCAGACCGAAAGCAAAAGTGATTTGTTTACCTCCCAGTCGCGCAGGGCTGCTGCCTGCCTGTCGGACAAGCAGTTTAACTACCCCGAACCCCTTGTTCGAGAAAGCTTACACCTAGTCCCCAGCTGCCGCTAGTACCTTCCTATTTGTAAAAGGACCGAAGGTTTGTATGCCGTGTCGGAACAAAAGGCTATTCGTGGGAGTAATTCCATATCAGTGAAATCAATTTGATCTATGCGAGGCCAGCCAGCTGACAAAATGTACGTACGTATATGAAAAAAACAAAATCAAATTATGGTAGCGTTCACAAGCAAGATTATCTTTCGAAATTTTTATAGTACTATTCATGCTACGAGTAAAATAATGTTTGGAATATACGTAACATTAATTTCAATACAAAATATCATCGTTATTTTGGTAGTGAATATGGTTAGAATTATCATACATACACTGCATTGTTTGATGGGTTTTTGTGGCAGTGATAAAACAACCAAATAACGTTCTCCTTTAAGTCAACGCGTTTAGGAAAAACATGACATGAGAATCGACTTTGCGACTTCGTTCACTTTTATATTTTTAACGATACAATAACTATCATTTGTACTACTAAAACCATCTTCACATAAGTAATTTTTCGTAAGATATGTGTTGTTGCAAAAGCTAGCTTATACATAAAAGGCTTTTATAATTTAAGTCATCTTAGATATACATATGTACCCAAACTCTTGTGGTGAAATTTACTACTGTTTCCTCGGATATTGAAATACGTTTCAGCATTCATTAAACACTTTAATAATATATGCATAAATACTATGCTATACATATTTACATCGTATACAAATACTACATACAGTTATATACACATACTTTTATATACAAAGTTAACAGTTATATACACATACTTTTATATACAAAGTAACAAAGTTAATCATATGAGTAGTGATCAGACGACAGCTGTGCACTGGACTACGTACGTACTACTTGGAAGATAAACAAACAAAAATTTTGTGTTGTTAGTCGCCGGATAGATTAACATTTTTCCAGAGATTAAAGAGCTGAATTTTGTTTTGAAGGTATGTCAACCAGCGTAGTAAATAGGTATCATCTTCTAAGGAAATTTTTTTTCTCTCTTCTTTTGCGGAAGAATCTTCAAGCATTTTCATTGCATTCAAAGTAATGAGAAGGAATCATTCTATTTCTTCATGAAATCAGTAAATACTTACACTAATATAAAAACTAAAACTACGTACTGTATGCAAAACACATACATCATCGTTAGCTCGTGTGTGTAAACGTTCATTCTAAAAAAATTACAGAGTAGTATACTAACACCTGATTGGTTGGTTGGTAGCCATGGAGATCTGTTATCCAATGACTGCCCTCTGCTTCTGTTCTATTTATAGACATAAGGCATGGATGGCACTAGGTTTGAACGTTACCATGTTCGTGATTTTCTGACTGCTGACGGCAAAAATTACTCAATAATTTTCTTTATATAATTATTCCTTCGTGAAACAATAATATAATAACGCGGTTGACATACCTTCAAAACAAAATTCAGCTCTTTAATCTCTGGAAAAATGTTAATCTATCCCGGCGACTAACAACAACAAAATTTTTGTTTGTTTTATCTTCCAAGTAGTACGTACGTAGTCCAGTGCACCTGTCGTCTGATCACTACTCATATGATTAACTTTGTATATAAAAGTATGTGTATATAACTGTTAACTTTGTATATAAAAAGTATGTGTATATAACTGTATGTAGTATTTGTATACAATGTAAATATGTATAGCCTAGTATTTATGCTTATATTATTAAAGTGTTTTGAATGATGCTAAAGTATTTCAATATCCGAGGAAACAGTAGTAAATTTCCCCACAATGATTTGGGTGCATATTTATATCTAAGATGACTTAATTATAAAAGCCTTTTATGTATAAGCTAGCTTTTGCAACAACACATATCTTACGAAAAAAAAAATTACTTATGTGAAGATGGTTTTAGTAGTACAAATGGATAGTTATTGTATCGTTAAAAATATAAAAGTGAACGAAGTCGCAAAGTCGATTCTATGTCATGTTTTTAACTTTAACGTATAGTGGTATGAAAACATCAGTGTGTTGTAGCGATGCGTCATCATATAGTGGTATGAAAATACCACATGGTGTTGTAGCGATACGTAATCACAAAGTACAAATCCTTTTCCCGGACCATCCTCAGAATTTTACGACTCTTCAACTTCAAGATCGATATGGTGAAATATATTATATAGTCATACTTATTGTTAAAATTCACAAGTGAACTGCAAAACATTATTATATTTTGATTGTTATGTACATATATTTTTTGTGTTTTACGGTGAATGTTGTTTTTAAAATAATACCTATTAGTGAACATATGGTATTAATTGTCCCCACTATTTTATTATAGGTGATCTTAATTAGCTCACATTCATTTAACAGTAATTATATTAATATTTATTTAAATAAACTGTAATTAATAAATAACAATAATGAAAAACATAAAGGGAAAAAATGTTTTTGCTGCAGTAGTGGTGTTTTGATTTGATTATGCATCTGACCTCACATTTCCGAAATCTGAAAAATTCCAAAAACCGAAACATCGGAATGTGTGTGTACTGCACATTTTTTTAACACGCACACAATGTCTACACATTTACTGATACCTGTTGGTGAAAGACTCAAATTACAGTACGTACGTATTTATTCCTGAGGAGAGAGAGAGATAGAGAGAGAGAGAGAGAGAGAGAGAGAGAGAGAGAGAGAGAGAGAGAGAGAGAGAGAGAGAGAGAGAGAGAATGATTAAGGACTCCAAGCGTGTTATTTTTACAATTATTTTTATTTATCTTGGGATTTTTTTTTAATCTTGAGATTTTCTATTAAATTCTCGAGATTAATAGAAAATTAACGTAACTTGACTAGCATCAGCACACATCTGAATGACTCTGGGCCATTAGCAGGCTAAACCACCCCCCAACCTTATGAACTTGCATGATACATGAGATACATGACAAAACACAAAACCACTGTTTATTGGTGAAAAATTTGGGGGTCGCACGATATGGGAGATAGCACGTTATTCGAGTATATACGGTATGTGATTTTTTTTAGCCTTTTATGGAACAAAATCTAGCAAGAAATTGCCATTCCCAGTTGGCAACACTGGCCTACTCCCGTTTGTCCAAGGTTGGTTTGTTGTTGTTATGAAATGTGGTGTGCGGCGCGTTCTTTAAATTGTACCCATATAAACAAGTTAATTATGTGGCATCCTAAAGCCCTGATTCTTTTACTCTTATGGGAAAGACGCCTAAAGTCAGATGAAGGTTTTTACGTGGAATATACTATTAACGTGTTGTGCGACGGGAAGGGAAAGATGTTTCGCTGCATACTGTTGGTAGCATTATCGTTATTATATTACTGGATTGCACTGCAAAATCGTCGCCATCTTTTTATCAACATGATTGATTGTTGAGGTGATGATACCCATATGATTTACATAATTTTGATAGTTCTCTTACCACTCATCCTCTCTTTCCTTGTAAAAAAAAAGAGGCCCACCATGCGTATGTAGGCTTCTAGCTGTAATCCCTAGGCTAGTAGGCTACATATGTACAGTAGTACATATACTACATTTATTTTTTAAGGCTAATTTTGTACAATAACTTTAAACTGTCTTGAATTTAGTTTTAGGTGATAGTTGAAACTATTTGGTGTTTAGAACTAAAGTAGGGCAGTTTATAAAACATTGGAATAGTGGTCTTGGGTGGGTTAACTATTAAAGTAGGCAGTTTTAAGCAATTTTTGGGGGGGTATCAGGATAACACGGGTATTTACTTATCACGGGGGGTTCTGGGCCCTATCCCCCGTGGATAACGAGGCCCCACTGTATTCGCGTTCTGCGGATTTGCAGACTCATGCATTCGCGGATTTCTCTCTGGAACATTTTACCCTCCCCCATTCCTTCGCCGAAAAATCGCCAACAACTACTCCGGAATTTTTCTATGAAAAATATTCTCAAATTCCTGTGTTTTATCATTTCATCATAAAATGCACTTTTTGTGATAAAACTATTAAAAAAACCAGCTATAAAAATTTTTAGTGGGTTTTCCTTAAGATTTAACTAACAAAATAGGAGGTTTTTGGAAGCATTTTTAAAGGGGTTCCAACTATTTGCGGGTTTCTAACTATTCGCGGGAGGGTCTGGTACGCGTCCCCCATGACTATCGGGGGACCACTGTATTTGAAAGACAAGGAAATTTACTTTATTTTTTGTTTGGATTTTACCATTCCAAAATTTAATAAAAAATTAGAATATTTTTAACAAATTAACAAATATAGCATAACTCTTAATGTGTTAGTTATGTTAACTAACATTAGCAAACTAAAACTTGTTTCTCAATGTAGCTACTACTGTACTGAAACACTGGCAAACAGCTGTTTCTTAAATTGCTTGTTTATGTCAGTACTTGCTGTTGTCTATACCAGTGTTTTGCACACATTTGTAAATGGTTGTTTACTATGAAACAGTAAGGAATTCTTAGCAAAGCCACAAGTTATGGTCAGTCTGCATGAATGTATGAAGACTCTCATGATATAATAAGTATGCATTATGAATGGAATCTAACAAAAACTATGACAGGCATTGAAATATCTAGCTTACTATATCTACTAAGAGGAAACTAGCACATTAAGCATAGCTAGTGTAATCTATCAAAAATGCATATTGCACTGTATGCAATTATTGTTGAATGAAACTGTGTTTTTGGCGCAAAATTTCAGGGATTGCATAACATACAAGATCAGATGTTACATGGGTATATGCAACTTCAGTTCTTTTTGATGCTGTACATAATATATATTTTAGTTTTAAAGAATGTCTTGCTGAAAATAAAGCGTTTGCGTATTTACTAAACAATCTTCAGTTCTGAAACCCAAAAAAAACAAAAGTCAAAAGCAAAACACAGCTGGTCCCAAGGATTTTGGATAAGAGATTATGAAACTGTAACAGAAGGAGAGAATGAACAGTAAGTTGGAAGAATAGGAGGAAACGATAAGGTAATGAGAAAGAGTCAAACTAAAGTAAGAAATCAAAGTCAGATGAGACTGTCCCATGTAGAGCAGGTCATTATGCAACAAACGCTTGTCTAATCAAGCAAAGGATAAAAGCTATAGGTGCTGAGAACCCTAAAAACTGCCTGGGACATGCAAAGTATTACCACTCGATCCCAAAGTGCCTTGGACATTTAGAATAGTAGGACTACAAAATAGGTTTGTGACAACCCCATTTTCTATCATATCTCACAAAAATCCTTACAACTTGAGAATTAAAGATAAAAAGAGAGTCAATCATAGCCAAACTTTAGGCTCAAAATAAAGCAAGTGTCAAGTTTAGGATCAATACATACATTTATGAAACCTTTCCGTAACAAAGAAACTAAATAGTAGGTATTCTCCTGCTTACAATGAGTAGGGTTCCAAAAACACTCATAGTGTTGTTGAAATCGTATCTCGAATATACCTAGCCTATTGGGGTAATCAGTACCATCTTTACATATAGGGTAGCCTAGGCGACACTGTCACAGTATACTTTATACATATACAGTATAGTAATTATTAATTTCAGCTAATTCTCTAGGTTCAATGCATATTGGCTTATGATAATTCAGTACAAAGAGAAACTGAATAACATTAACAAGAGTTAACCTAGCATATACAATGGTAGAATACAGATCCACTACTGGATGCCCCCACAGGTTGAAGAGCCTTTCTGCCACATCTGGGTGAAGAGACCACTCTGTCCCAACCACCTGATTCTGGCGGCTGAGCTTGTCCTGCCACTACATCCTCCTCTTGCCTGGAATGTATCTGGCTGACAGCTCTACTGAGTGAGCCACAGCCCACTCGTGCACCTGCGTCGTCTACTGGTGCAACAGGAGGACTAGTGCCCTGAATTGGTACACCGTCCTGTCGTGGATAAAATGAAGATACTTCCTGTGGGACTGGTGGATGGGTATTTGAAAATATGCATCCTTCAGGTCCACCGAAACAGGAAATCGTTCTCCCTGATGGAATCGAGCACTGAGCGTGTCGTTTCCATCGTGAACCGAGTCTGGCGAACGAAACGGTTCAAGGGAGAGAGATCTATCACCAGTCTCCAGCCCCCCGCAGACTTCGCCACCAGGAAAAGTTGGTTGCAGAACCCCAGTGACTGATCTCACATGATCCATCCACACTCCTTTGCTCAGCCATGGTCCCTGCACTTCTTGAGTCAGTGCTTCGTCCCTGACAGAACCAGGGACGTACGTTTGCAGGTGGACCAGGTGTGAGGTGAGGAGTGGCCTCGACTTGAAGGACAATAGGTATCCCTCCTGAAGGACACCCCCACTACCCAAGTCTCAGCTCCGTAGCGCTGTCAAGTTGCCCAATGGCTCGCCAGGCACCCCCACTTCTGGCAGCAGTTGAGGGGGAACGCCGTCCCTAGCGTTTCCCTCTCTTCCCCTTCCGCTTAGC
This sequence comes from Macrobrachium nipponense, assembly GCF_015104395.2. Taxonomy (NCBI): domain Eukaryota; kingdom Metazoa; phylum Arthropoda; class Malacostraca; order Decapoda; family Palaemonidae; genus Macrobrachium; species Macrobrachium nipponense. The sequence goes on from NC_061108.1 coordinate 29,071,374, forward strand.
TCCTATCCCGCGAGAGATGGAGGCTTGAGAGGAGGGCCGACGCTCACTTCTCGAAGCGAAAGAGGAAGGCTGGGTCTTTCCTCTCACTACCCTTGACAGAGACGTCTTGGGAGCGGATGAAGTGCTAGCTAAGCTCCATGGCTTAGCCGCAGTTGAACGAGACTGCCCAGAAGTCTTTGCAACTGCCTGGTGTACTAAGCAGTCGCTGTCCTCAGCTCTCCGCTTTTCCACCACAGTGTCCACCATATCTCTGGAGAATACAAAGGAGGAACCCAGCAACGGTACGTTACGCAGACCCAACGTTACCTAGTGACCGGCCGCCCTGGTTACACGAGTCAGGAATGCACCCCTCCTCCTCAAAACCAGGTTGGCCGTCTGGTGGGCTAGGTAGGAGATGGCCCTACTTCCAGATTGGCAGAGTCTTCCGAACGCCGAGTCTTCCTCAGGAACTATAGCTCCCGAGGAGGCTGTGACTCTGGATACTGTGAGGGACAACAGATACAGCCAAGAGACGGCCTGGAAAGCTGCCATGGCAGTGAATTCCAGGGCTAATGCCTCTTCCTGAGAGAACCTGAGGTTCTCTGACAGCAGGTGTTAGAGAGGCACTCCCGGAGTTAGGCAAGCTAGCCACTTGAGCGTTTGATCTGTTTGTTCCTAAGACCGAACCAGGCTCATAGGCTCTCGTGGCTGGACCCTAAGGAGTGCCCTCTTCACGGTCACTTCCAGGTGAGGAAGACCTGCATAGCTGGTAGACTGGGAGGAACTGCACACGATCACCAAACCCGCGGTGGTGATCAAGCTGCAGGTCTGGACCAGCGGTCTCCGTGGAGAAATGCTGGACCGAGGACGGTAGCGTCAGTCTCGTGCGTCAGGGGAGCTGCTCTCAGCCGTGCGAACCGTCTAGTCCCAGTGGGAACGACAGTCGGGTGACTGGTAGCGTCCACTAACGCGGTGAGAGCGAGGACCGTCCTCATGACGCACAACAGTCCCAGAAGCAGCCGATGCTCTTCCCAGGTGACCGGGGGTACCTCTTCCCAACCTCAACATGTGAACGGTCTGGTGGGACTGTCAGGTCAACCCTGGGTACTGGAAGATCGCAGCGCGAGCAATCGCCGGTCTGGCAAGAGTCACCTGAGCGACTTTTACCATCCTACTGCTCCGTGCCTGGGTCCTGATGGTGAACGTACTCAGTCGTCTGGACCTTGGCTGCACGATCACCGGCAGGTGACCGTACACTCAGTGACACTCGTGAGCGAGCGGCCAAGACAGTTCCGAGTGTTGAGACAGTTCCAAGTCCAGAGGTGGAACCGCTGGAGCCGGGAACGGAGGTACCATCAGTGGCTGGTACCGCCACAGTCCCCATCTTCTTCCATGAGGAAGGAGAGACAGGCCCCGTTCCCGGAGGAACGGGAGGACCAGCGGAAGACCCACCTGTCTTGCCAGAGCGAGACAGACCCCTTAGAAGTATCTGTGCAAGACTTCTTGGTGGGGGGGGGGGCACCTTCTTCCTCGGCTGGAGGGCCTTGGAAGTTGAAGGGGAATAGGCGGCAGAAGACGACAAAGACACCTTCCTCTTCTTGGACTTCCTCAGGACAACTGACAGGTCTCCCATCCAGGCTGGAGCTGGGCTGGTTGCAGTAGCAACAGGGCCCAACTCCACCTGGCTGGAAGGACCTGCGGTGCAGCAGCAGCTTCCACGGGCAGGAACAGGGGCAGCAGGTACGGCGACGGCAACAGGTGGGCAATCTAAGGGCAAGCTCTTCGGGCACTTGAAGTCAGGGGGAGGAGCGAGGACACCAAAACCAGGTGGAGGTGGTACAAACTCCCTCTGGGGCACGTACGGCAATGGAGTTTTGTACTGCAACCATAGAGGTGACCATGGTCATGGTGCTGGGTATAAAACCAGGTGAGGCGGAGAAGCATAACCTGGGGTCGACACAGTCGTAGTCATCCTCATCTCCACCCAGTGAGTGACTGGGGCTGCAGCAAGATGATGGATGAGCCCCTGAATACTCGGAGTCCCGGAAGACTCAGTGAGCGCCACACCTGCCTGAAGGTCCCCAACCCCTGGAGGCAGAACACACCTGAGGAAGCAACAGTCGGGTTAAAGGGGGTGGTTCCTGTTTGCTCAGTGGGGAGAAGATCCTCCCCTGAGCGGTACAAATGACCCGAGTACAACTCAAGGTCGGGAGAGAGCTATACGTCGGGAGCCGACGAGGAGGAGAAAAAAAAAAGAAAAGAAGATGGACGTATCCGTCACCAGAGGTGTCAGAGGGAGAGCTTTCCGATGACACCTTGGCGCACCCCTACGTGGCTTCTTCCTCTTTTCGTACAGCTCCCACAGCTTCTCCGACCCAGACACAACAAACACAAGTTAAAATATGAGAGCATTCACGCCCTCGGCACTTTGTGCACAGAGGATGAGGGTCCACAATGTCACTGGACCTGAAAGCCCCACACTTTTGCCTCCCACTCCAGGGCACACAGTATGGTTGGATGAGGGCCGCGAGGGCTCTCCGAATCGTGGGACTGCATGGTGATCCGCGATGCAATACCACAATAATGAATGTATATAACAAAATACTGTAATAAGTAAATACAATCAACATGCACAAGTATACTAGAACAGGTTGAAAGTCAAGGTAGTTGTCAACAATCTCATGACAGAGGCGGGCAGAGAGGCGAGCACACGTCTTCACCAGACGGCGGTCGAAAGCAAAGTGGAATGTTTACATCCAGTCGGGCGGGACTCCCGACCATCGGACAAGCAGTTATTGTCGAACTACCTTGTTATTAAATTTTACGACAGGTCCAGCTGGCGCTGATAGTAATTCCTTATGTAAAGGACCGATGGTTTGTATAACGTGTCGGAACAAATCAGACTATCGTAAGACCAATTATCATAACTTGAATACTACCTGCAAAATATTATGTCATATATCACAGACAGTCATAGACACTAGGTATTCAGTAAATAAAACTTACCGTAGTTGTTGAAATGATCTTACTGGAACATAATTTAGCTAAAACTAAAGGCAAAAGGACAAGTATATTGATAGCAGAAGGAACTCCTAGTGTCCATCGAGGATCCCTGTCATAGTCTGAGTAAAGAACAGTAACTTTCCCATATTCTTTCAATTTCTTTGAATCTTCAGGACTAACTCGATCCCTGCAAAGAACATATATAGTATATATATATATTTACTACTTGTATTATCCTTTATAATATACACAATAACTCTTCTAATTAGGCACATATGTATATAACAAGATTTCATTAACCAATCTCTAGCAACGATGGAAGGTTCCACAATATGAGATGCATACAAAGAACAATAAATATTCATGTCATCTGACTATCTTCAGAGGTGTGCTTTTGTAATAAACCACTTGCAAGAATAACAGGATATAAGCACATTAACATTTTCTTATGGACTTCCAAGTTTTTATTACTTTTCAGAGTTATATCATCAAACAAAATCAATTGGTAAAATTTCTTGCTAATAAGCCAACGCATTTAGCAGAGGACGGCTCCAAACTAGACAATATCATTCCCACATTCATCCCATAACATACGAGTTATGAAGAGCCATCTTCTGTGGACGTCCAAAGCACAGAAGGCTTCTTATTCCTTACTGGTTAGGCTAAATAAACACTACCCATGCCCCAGACTGAGCACACTTTAAGGTCAGATAAATAAAAAAAAATTACTAGAAAGAGGAGGATATGCATATGCATGTATAAGAACAAAATTCTAAAAAATGTTCTATCTTCCACGTGGAAAGTAAATATATCTCCAACTGTGTGCGGGACCTCTTTTTCAAATCACTCATAAAATACATCAATTTCAGCGATTTATACATGTTCTAAATTTTTTACTTTAGTCTGCAAAATTACAATTAAAGCTCACAAAATACGGATCATAAAAAATAAGAACTAAAACCAGCAACAATCCCTGAATTTAGTTAAGGACAAATATTTACGAGATGTACGAGGAAGGGGAAATACAGTACCTTTCAGTGAAATTTAGTGTTCTTTCTACTTTTTGTGTTACTTTGCAAAATTACAATTACAACTGACACATGCTATAGTAAAAGATATAAACTAAAACCTGCAACACTCCCATAGTACATTTATGAGCAAATATAGTATACGATAGTATGAAATCTCAATTCAGACTATTACAAGTATCCTGAGCTGAGGTAAGAGCATTGTCATAAGTTTCGCCTGATTGTCATTTATGGCCGATTCAAGTGATCTGAACATTTTCCCATAAACTTTGTTCAAATATCATGGCATGAAAGAAGGATTATCATATGGTAAGTCCCATCATGCCATTATTGGGCATCACAGGATACATGTTGCTACATAAGGGTTGATTGTGGTACTACATGAATCCCTGTACATTTCCTGTACATACTGAAATAGTACTCATCTTCATCTTACATTAACTATCATACTTCCTGAATACTAGATCCATTTGCTTCCATCAATCCTCCTACTCTATCTGAACTGGCCTTTCTTAGTTTCATTCCTACCCCCCTCCCCCTTGAACACTTTTGAATTAACACCCTTATAATATTTTATATTCTTCTACATAAAAAATGTCTCAAAACAGCTTACTTTTTACCCAATATGACATTTAAGATATAATAAAGTTTTTAATTACAGTATTTACACTCGCCAACAGTTAAAATCCCAAATTTGCGTTGTGCTAATTTTCTGTTTTATTTTGGCTAGGTAACAATGCCCACCCACTTTTTGTGGAAAAAGAGAAGGAACAACTAGGCAAAGAGCTCAGTTTATTTATTCCTTCAGTAATAAATCCATGCTAGGGGTAGGAGGAGGTGGGCTCTGATTATATAATTACAATACTGGGTAAGAGTATAATTAAAATGAAGTTTTCACATAAATAAAACTAATATTGTAATCTTACCTGAACACCTGAATTAGCCCTGGGTTACTGACCAGCCTGAACTATATCCCCACAGATTTTTATTTCCCCACAAAGTGTGTAATTTTAACTGTCAATGTTATCAACGCTGCAGGTAAAAATCTAGTCAAATGAGTTACCTGAGGTCCTGTTGGCAATGCTGATGCAAATACTACTGGCCGCTAGGGGCCAACAACCGCAATTGAGTCATTCACTTTCAAATTGAAGTGGGGAGGAGAGTGGGAATCATTCTAGTGTTCAGGTAGTAATTACAATATTAGTTTTATTATGAAAATTTCATATTGCAATACACTCCCTGAACACCTGAATTAGCCCAATTAACAAAATTTAACGGAGGTGGGATCAAACTAATTATGCCCGACTTGTCCACGGAGCATAACTTATTATCAACCTACTATGCATAAATGTATGTGTCCTCACCTATTTATCTACCTCAGTAGTGAGGGTGCTTGCAGAGAAAGTCCTCAAAGTCAGTGTTGAGTCTAAGGTACGTCTGAGTCCAGAAGTGCCTCCCATGTGGTATTCTATACCTCTCATGCATGGAGGTTAAAGCAAATTTCCTCATCTAGTTGTCCAACTTGGTAGGTGAGGATGCTTACAGAGGAAGAACCCCAACATCAGTGTTGAGTCTAAGGTAACGCCCTAGTCTGAAGACCCTCCCATGAGGTATTCTGTACCTCTCATGTATGGAGGGAGAACAGTGAACCTCCCATGTGGCTATCCAGCCTCTTGTTTATGGAGAAGTTGAGTGTGCAGGACCTTCAAGTTCTCTATTGCTCACTGACACAGATGATTGTATTGAAGAAGTTGAAGTTATGTCAACATGACCATCAGGATCTGCCTAACCTCAAGGACCTAAAAGAACAATACACTCAGTCTAAACCCTGACCAACAGAGACTCCTAAGTTCATTTAGACTATCATTGACTACCTAAGCCCCCAACACCCTAACAATACAAAGCTAAATATACTATAGATATCTCCACCAGGAGATCCTAGAAGGCAGAAAACTACAAGAAGTCCTACCTTGATCCCTCTTTTCCACAAGCCAAGCGTCAAACCCTTTAAAGGACTTCTTAGCTGAAGAAGTCGATTCAGGAGACAAAGGAGTGGTCGGTGTGAAAAAAGACGGATATGTAGCGAGTAGAAACTACATTAAAGCAACATACACTGAAGAAGCAGCCTCTTGCTCCACTGCTCCCTACTCCAATTACGAAACAGAAGAAAGATCCGGATTTGGAATCCGAGTCGAAACAGCCTCTGCAGAAGCTTGTGGCGGCGAATAAACGTTTTGAGGTGCCTGAGGGGCAAGACAGAGGGAGCTTCAACCACTACTGCCGCTTGTTGAACTATGTGGGTGCTAGCAGAGTTGTAGGCACTTGAACCGAAATAGGTTTCTTCAGTAAAAGCAAATTACTGTCCAGCTTCAACTAAATAGGGTTCACTGCCACAGCAGCTGAAGGAGCTGCAGGCAGAGCATTAAATGAAGCAGACACAGCAGCTTGAAGAGCGTCAACTTCCAAGAAGCAATCAGAAGAAAAACAGTCAGGACTGTTCCAATGACTGCAGTGGGAGTTAGCATTTTCTAGACTTCTTATTGGGAAGCACTGGACCATGAGCTGCATCAGAAGCACCTCTCTTTAATGGCTTTCTGTTGCAACCTGGGAAGCGACAACAGGATGAACTGAGGGGGCGACTGCTCGTGGGCAGACCCCACAGACCTCCTTGGGATACCAGTTGATCTCCTCCCCCGGCACTGGGGAGTGTGACAGTGACCTTTCCCTAGGAGAATCGACGGGACGAACAGCCACCTCTTCCTCTAACACAACACTATCCCTTTTCATTTTGTCCATCAGGACCTTAACAGACGCACCAAGTTGCTCCATTGTCTGTACTAACAGAGCAAAACCCTTATAGATCTTTTCCTCGAGACTGCCAATGGGGTTGGGATTGGAAGTGAGAGAGCCTGCAACTGCAGAAGGTGGTATAACAAGAGAAGTGGGAGCAGGGGGTAAAGATATCACAGGAAAACTCAATTGGCAACTAAATCAGAAGAACCCTGGCTAGCTGGTTTTGAATTAGCCCTAAGCAAAAGCCTTTCCCTTTCTGCCTCTAACTTTTTTTAAATATGACTAAACCTTTCCACTTTCTCTTGTCCCAAATCACATATTCATTACATCTCATATCATGGGAATGTACATACTTGCCCTCGACATTCAGTACATCAAGCCTAGTCTTGCAAGCTAGAAGAACCCGTGTCTGACATTGTCGACAACACTAAGACCTGTCGGTCACCAATGAAAAAAGCAAAAAAATCAGTTCTTTATCCAAAATAAAAAAAGAACCTTACACTATCTAGCTGGTTGTCAAGAAAGAGTACTTCACCAATTATGATGATACAATAAGAAAAAATACAAAAAATTCCAGGAATAACTACAACCAACAATTATCTAAAGCCATCAGCCGGCAGAAACAAACTAAGCTCTTTGCCTAGTTGTTTCTCTCTCTTGCCCTGAAAGTGGGCGGGGCATTGTTACCTAGCCAAAACAAAATAGAAAACTAGTGTGACCCACGAGTTTCAGGATTTTAACTGCCGGTGAGTGAAACTCCTAGCTGTATAATTACAGGGTAATTTACTTAATTAAAAACCCTTTTATACTCATTTGTCATATCTACAATTCTCACCTGTGAAAACTGAACTCCGTGTATTATATATTACACAAATAATTCATCTCAACAGTATCAACCTTTTAACTTTCATTTGAATTCCACACCCACATTTTACATCCATGAATTAAAATTAAATCAACAAATACTCCAAGCATCACACATAACTTCAGATATCCTAGGTCCTTCCATAACATTTATTATAAATTACTTCTCTTATCCTAGCATTATCTGGCACAATTATGTAGTCTTAAATACATAGACAAATAAACTACTTATATTGCTTTATAAAAGAAACCCATCATTTATCATTTACACAGAATTATTAGTCAGTAAATTCCCAACACTTTCTCTGAAATTCAAAAGAGAAAATCATCTTCTGGATGGCAACAAAATGCCAACCAGCAGTTCTTAGGTGCTGGAAATTTGTTCTTCAGGTTTCCAGCAACTAAGACCCTCACTTTTTGAATTATTACTTTACTGGCAGTAAGGCATCAACTTACAAGAAGTCTGGAATGTTATTTCAGAATTTAATTTTACTAAATCTCCTTCACTTTCACTTGTATTGAAAATATCTAAGCTTTTCATCCACGTCTTGAATGGTAATTTTTGAAGAGAATATAGTTTTACATTCTCTGGTTGCCAAATGAGATCATGCTTTCATTCAGTTAACAATTTGTTTTACTATACTTTAGTGTTTTGGGCATCAGGTGATAATGGGTAACCAAAGCTATACTAGTTACAATTTTCAACAAAGTAACCAATCAGTTCTCCTAAAAGTTTTATATATTCATTTTATTCACAGAAACCAGTATTTTCAAATTATGTAGATTCTTTTACACTCATCCACCTATTCCTTTTTTCACTATAAAATATTTCAAGGCATAGAATTTCCAATTATTTGCCTTTATATTTTAGTGAGAATGGTAATCTACATTTATCCCTAGAGCGCAATATAGCCTTGCAATTACAAAATTCTTATTTTGATTCTATTCTCATAGTTTCCACCATGCATTCATAAATCCCATTTTTCCTTTGGCATAGCAGGCTCAGTTGCTTGCTAATTCTCAGGAGCTTTCAGATAAATCCTATACTTCAATTTTGGAGCTTTGGTCTTTCCTCCAAAGTTGTTATTAAGGCTCAACTATAAATATTGCAATGAATTTGTTACAAAACAAAGGTAATTTTCTTAACTCTATTTTTATTATTATAAACCCAAAATTTCCTACCAAATACTTCCACCAAACAATTTTCTTATAAAATTAGAAAAAACCTTCCGGGAAATTCAATCACCACAAATTTGGGCCACATTTTAAGTATGAAAATATTAATTTTTCTTTCACCACCCAGACTCATATTAATAGCTGTATCTTTCTAGTTTTTACATAGTTTTACACCTTCACTCTTGTTAACAATACCCTCAACTTTCTGTTTATTAAGAAGCAGCAACTCACATTCTTTTAACAACCACTGTTTAGATGTAAGGTATGATTGGAGGGGGGAACGTTTAAAATAACAAATCTTTCCATATTTCTCCAAAAATCTTACTCATTGTCCAAGATATATTTTTTGGACATACAAATCACAATATTCATGTGCAAAATTTTACAGCAATAAATGAACTGTATCACATTTGGAAAAGACATGTTAAAACGTGCACTCACCTATCGTCATAATCATATGAAGTATCAGATCTTGATGTTATATTAACTTCAATAGGTTCAGGTTTGGTTGGTGTTGGGAAGCTGAATAAACTCCAAATACCAATTGCACTTACAATCTGAAAAAATGCAAGATATATTTAAAATGATTTTTACTTTCAAAAGTACACAAAATGATATTTCTATATTAAAATAAGGTTTTATTTATACTTACCAAGTAATTACATAGTTAAGAATTTCTAAGTACTGGTAGCTAAAACTTAAAAATCGCGGTAGCGATTCTTTTCTTTGTCTTGGTGTATGTCAGTACCCCCGCCAACTACCAGGGGAATAGGGAAACAGCATAGCAAACCAGCTCAATTTATTCATGCCTTATCATTCATGAGAGGGGAGGAGGGTGGGCTCCCATTCTGTCATTACTTGGCAAGTATGAATAAAACCTCATTTTATTATAAAAATATTCTTACTTAAGTAACTTTACCAAGTAGGTACAGTAGTACCTCGAGATACAAAATTAATCCGTTCCGAGGTGCCCTTCATATCATGAGGTTTTCGTATCTTGGACCACATTTTACATGTAAAATGGCTAATCCGTTCCAAGCCCTCCAAAAACACCCCAGTAAATTTCATAATAAAGCTAAATTGACCTATAAACAATGAAATACTACAACAATTTGGACCATTCAATACCTAAATTAAGAATAAAAATGCAAAACCTGTAAATAAAGTGTATACATTAGTGTACAAGAAATATTATTACTGTAACGTAAAATGTGGAAGCTTACTTTTCGAGTGAGGCTATGTACATACGTAACTATCCAAGGAAGATTGCTTCTGCCTACTTTTCACAATGTTCCTGTGTGAGCCTTTTCAGGGGGTGTCTTCTACAAATGATTGCACTTTATGAAAAGCGGCTTTAATTTCTGCCTTTTTTTTTTTTTGTACATATGTACGTACGTACACTTTAAAAAATATACGTACGTACTACATACGTAACTATCCAAGGAAGATTGCTTCTGCCTACTTTTCACAATGTTCATGTGTGAGCCTTTTCGGGGGGTGTCTTCTACAAATGATTGCACTGTATGAAAAGCTGCTTTAATTTCTGCCTTTTTTTATTTTTTTTTTTTATTTTTACTTTATTTTTCTTTTACTTTACGTAGGTTTTTTTTTTACTTTACGTAGGTTTTTTTTTTTTTAACAGAATTTCAACTTTCGTTTTTTGCACCTCATGACTCTGTTGCCCTGGTGTCCATCAAAACCCTGTTCAACCAAATGCTCTCTCTGCACTGATTTGGGTACTGAATGTTCGGCTGCTGACCTTCAACACAAACTGAAGTGCCTTGATTATACGTACTACTGGTATGCATGTTGTAAATGATTGGTCTACACCCTCTGTTCAGCAGGGAGTGGAGATTCTACCAACCTTGCAAAGTTTCCAGTTATCCCATGAGAGACCTTGATCACTTATCCCATGTGAGAGATCTTGGTCACTTTTTTTTTTTTTTAAATACGTACACATTGACGATCCCGAAAACGAATACCGCGTGCGTACTATAACAATGCTGGTACCGAGTGGCCGAGCCACGCCACCACGTGTACATAGTAGATGCATGATGGGAGGGACGCTAGCCAATAGGAGAGAAGGATTTCATGGCCGTGACTAGCATCAGGAACCAATGGGAGAGCAGGAGGATGATGGCGAGTCTACTAGTACGTACTAAGATGGCGGCGCGCGGCGCAATTTTCAAAATTGTTATCCGGGCGAATCTCGGACTTTCAGAAACCTTTCGTATCTTGAAAACTTTTCGTATGTAGAGCCGTTAAATTTTTCGTATTTGCTTGCATATCTCGAGTTTTTTGTAAGTTGAGCCTTTTGTATCTTGAGGTACTACTGTAATTACATAGCTAATTTCCATTGTTAGGGGGTAGGATTCATGGATGAAAATCTACTGCAATTTATAATTGATAACTGCACGGGAATAGACAAAATTTGCTAGCACTAACATAAGGCTTGTTGCTTTCTTGCCTGTTAAGAGAGCTACAGCAATCAATACTGCCTCTGGCACAGTTCATCTCAACTAGTGGAGGTGTGGTGTCAGACCAAGGGTCACCTACTACAAAGTGAGGGTCTTACAGCGAGGAATTCACCAGACGGTAGTAAAGCCCAGACATTGACCCTGCCCTGGCCGCAGTACCATTTACATCAACACAAAGCCAGATATAAAAAAACTACCTACACCAAATATTAGAAACCACCACCCTACCAATGATCTGGAGGGTATCCAGTACCAAGTATTCCCAGACTTCCCAGGACCCAACACCAGAGTCAAGACGAAGAGTATAGTTAGGAATAAAGAATTCCTATGTTTCCTTACCCAGAACCAAGCCAGCCAACACAAATGGACCCAAGGTACTGCAGTCATTAAAAGCAGTTTCAATATCACCTAAATAATGGTTTGCAAAACCAACTTACATTTCCAAAATATAGATTGGATAATAGAAGATAATGAAAGGTTATACCTGAAGGGCAGAGATGTAGCTACAGCTCTAATCATACGTGCCTTCACTTTAACCATGGGTAAAACTTCTTTTTGCAATTGTGAAAGGGCCTCACGAATGAGATATCTCAAGAAAAAAGAGAGAGCAATCTTGGAAAAAAAGAGGTTTTGAGGGTTCCTCACCGAACACTATAGGTTTATTGGAGGCCCCTCTAATTTTATCTTTGGTCCTCTGAAGATAAACTTGAGCGCCCTCATGGGACAAAGAGACCTCTCCTCTTCATGCAGATCTACTAATTCAGACAGGTTCTTAATAGTGAAAGACCTAGGCCAAGGTCTAGAAGGATTTATGTTTTTGGCGGATAATTGCAGTGTAGGACACCATGCTATCACCACTGGAGAACCCAACCCTTTTATCTAGGTCTTGCAGCTTGGTTACCCTTCTGGCTGGAGGCCAGAGCAATCAAGAAAAGGGTTTTCCTGTTGGCTTTCCTCACCAAACAAGAAGACATAGGTTCTAAAGGAGGACCAGACAGCCATTTCAAGACCCCACCAGATTCCATGGATTTTCCCAGGGGCACCTGCTAAATTTCCCTGAGTTTGAGATTGTCAAAGGACTTAACCAAGTCTGTTAAGTCTTGGTTAGACAACAGGTCTACACCTCTATGTCGGAATACAGAACCTAACATTGGCTCTGTATCCTTTTTTAATAGATGGAGGAAGACAGTCCTCTTGACTTCCTCAGAATATAAAAGAAAATCCGCAATCTCCATTATAGACGCTCGAGAAAAAGAGACTATTTCTTCTGCACCAATATCTGAAAATGGTCCATTTATTGTGTTAAACGTTAGCTAATGAGTGGCACCTACACTTAAAAATCGCTTCCACAGCCGACTTTGAAAAGCCTTTTGCTCTGAGGAGTCAGACAACAGTCTGAACCCTGTCAGAGCCAGAGCAGACAAACCTTGATGGTACCTCATTATGTGTGTTGTCTGAGCAGTTTTCTTCTTTGTTTGGGAAGTAACTTGGGACTGATGAGATCTGGGAACCATTCCCTGAGGGGCCAGAACAGCACAATGAGGATCACTGAGATGTTTCTGTGGGTCTGGAACTTCTTGAGCACTTCCCTGATCATTCCCAAGGGAGGAAATGAGTGAAGTTTCTTGTCGGACCAGTCCAGGAGCATTGCGGCCACTGCCCATACCATTGGATCTGGAACCAGAGAGCATTAGAGGGGGAGCCAATGATTCTTTGCAGTAGTGAAGAGGTCCATCATCATTCTTCACCACAACTTCCAGAGGTCCCAGGCAGATCACTGGATGCAAAGGTCCACTCCATAGGAAATGACTTGATTGGAACAGCAGAGTTGGTCTGCTGAGGACATTTTATCTCCCTTGAACAAATCTTGTTACCAACTTCGTCTGGTTCTCCTTGGCCCACAGAAGATCTCTCGCTGCCTTGCAAAGAGAGAAGGAGTGGGTTCCCCTTGTTTGATATGTATGCGAGGGCTGTCAGGCTGTCCGAGTGAATGGCTACTATTTTGCTTCAGACTTCCCATGCAAATGCTTAAAGTCCCAGGGTTATGGCTTTCAATTCCTTTAGATTGATGTGCCAGGACTTCTGTTGCTCTGTCCACAATCTGGAGACTCCTCTGCTCCCTATCAGCACTCCCAAACCTACGTCAGACAGTCTGCACAGAAATTGAAGTCAGGGTTCTGAGAAGAGAGAGACTTGCCTGTTAGAAGTCTTTCTTCTGATCTTCACCATAGGAGATGTTCTTTGATGCCCCCCAAAAAAACTGGTAGATTCTTAAGTACAACCTGCCTAAGCGGTCAAATTGATCTATGGAGGGCAGTGTGCCAAGGAGGCTCTATCAATACCTGGTTGAGCACTCCGAGAGAGAGATAGGATCTTGTCCACCAGTCTGAGGGTAAGACTCTACCCTTTTGGGGGATAGAAAAGCTGAAAAAAGAACAGAGTCCAGAGTCCATTCCCAAATAAACTATCTGTTGGGACTTTTGACGATTGATCAGGAGATCTAACTCCTGAGCCAATGTTAAGGTCTTCTGAAGGTCTCCCATGCAGCATGACTCTGACTTTGAGGGTAGGCTATGTTGACTAAAACTTGGCCCTTGCAGACAAATTGAGGGTATTTACTCAACTCAGGGTGAGGGAACATGGAAATATGCATCTTGCATATCCATTAAGACCATCCAGTCCCCTTGACGGATGGCAAAGAGAATGGCCAATTTGTCTCCATTTTGAATTTTGTCTTTCTGAAAGACATACAGAGCATTTACATCCTGCCTGATGCCTTTGGAACCACAAAAAGGCAGTTGTAAAAGCCTTTGGACTGAATGTCCTCTACTTGTTCTATTGGCCTCTTTCAGGAGAAGAGCAGGCACCTCTTCGGCCAGAGTGAAATACTTCTCTGAGCTGAGAGAGTACGCAGTCAACACGATAGGGCTCTTGACTAAGGGTGGCTCGGCAAGAAAAGGAATAGAGCAACCTGGCCTTAGGACCTCTATCACCTGTGAAAAGCTGAAGTCTGACACCTACTGCTGCATGGGTCTGAACTACTACCTCATTTCTTAATGGCAGGGTCGAAGGACAACTTCTTAATTATCTTTGGTGTGAAAAGCACCTTACCTCTCTTGGAAGAGGATCTAGCCTTACCCCCATGAAAGGGCAAATGTTGCAGTGGAGAAGAGGACTTGCTGAGCTGTGTCGTATCCCTTGAACGTTTCAATGACTGTGCAAGGAAATCTTGAGTCAATTTCTTTTGTAAGTTGGAAGGAGGCAATTCCGCTTATAACATCTTATAGAAACAGAAAATCCCATGCAAGATGAGAAAAATGAAGGGCTGACTTTTGAGTCTGAGTGACTCCTTTTGTGGTAAAGGAGCACCACAACTCTCGCTTTTTAAGCGCATACATAGTGAAAGTAGAAGCAAGTTCTTGTGAACTATCTCTAATACCTCTATCAAGGCAAGAGGGGACTGCCAGAAGATCAGAGGAAGTGTCTGAGGACATCGAATTCGCCTTCTGAATGTTTTTTCCTAATGGGTGCCTATAGCCCAATCCTAGTAGCTAACTGCTTTGAATAACTCAAAAAATTACAAAGAGGATGGTCCATTCAGACACACTGCATTAGTCAGGTGCATTCACATGAAACGAGTCAATAATGTCAGTCCACCACAGGGTTCCCAGATGTATCAGAACAAATTATCGTACCGAATCTCTTCAAATCATTGTATTTTGATTATTAATCGTTTATCGTACAGAGGGTCAAATTATCGTACTCGTACGATAATTATCGTACGCCTGGGAACCCTGGTCCGCAGTCCGCACGAGTCGACACTTGACAGAGGGAGAGAGAGAACGAGGCGCCAAAAGTTGGAGGCGGTGGGAGGGAGGAGGTTTAGTTTACAACGCTCCCGCCTGGTCCGAAAGCGATCGTACATACTTGAAAGCATTCCTATATGAAACTAAGTTAGAAATCTCTGAAGCTAGAATATCTAACTCAGCGAGAACTTAGATACTACAGACAGTGTAGACTTGAAAGAGAAACATTAATCGAGGCAGTAGTACGAGATTTGCCGATAGCCGAAGAGGAAGCACGCAAAAAACAAACATTACGAAGAAAAAGGAATATGCTAGCATACAAGAATTTCTAATAACCAAAACATGAGAGATAAACAGTCGACCGAGTTGACATATCTAAACGTGTAAAACTCACTACAGATACATATCATCTCAAAATATCTATACTATATCATATATTATTAAGCCTATGCATGCTAACACCTCAAACTAGGTGTTGAAGACGACAGAATGCGCCTACGGAGCGAGCATTAACGCTTACCGAAACGGTCCCTTATGTGAACTCTTTAACGGTATTTAGGTAAAAGCTTTAAACGAGATTCGACCATGAAAAAGGGCGAAAGTAGGTATTGGAGGGCACAGAATCCCATCGTCCCGAGAACCAACCCTCCGGTTCCTATGGCAGCGGATGTTTTCCAACTGTTGCAGGGCAGTCCTAGGCTCAGGCTACGTACAGACAAGGGCACCAACACCTTACTTCTAACAGGGAACGCAAACTGAGCGCACACTATAGGATTCGGAACTTTCCTGTCACGAACTAAGTTCAAATTGTGTTAGAACTTGAAAATAGGATAATGTTCTAACTTCTCGTTACACTTTTCCTGAACCGAATGGGGAGCAGAAGGTGGAGCTACAATGGAAGTCAATACTAGCCTACTAAAATGCCTAGTCTAAGTAGGGATAGGCTGACAGGTTAAGTCCTGATCTAACTAATTGCTTTCGCAATCTATTAGTCCCAGTTTTTCCTATATCTGACATATTCAGGCATAAATTCTCAGAACAATTCCCTACATTCTTCACATCTAGTAGTTCCAAAATCACTCTGTACCCTGCCAGTATAAAGGAATGTTGATCAACTTCCAATTCAACCAATCCTGGTTACACAAAACATTCCTAACATAGCCTGAGGTTTTTGGTTTTGCTTCCGGTAGAAAAGATATCCTCCAGGAAAATGGAATTACAATACCGTAAACAGGTGTAAAACACGCCAAACTTCATAGAATACCAACAATCGCCTAGCCGCAATGGCGGCAAGGAGAATTCTGACAAGAGCTAAAACATTTGAAACACACCTGGTGGAGAACAGGTAAACTATACAGTCATCTGGGCAGCCATTCGATTTTTTTTGTTTGAATGCCGACTCGCCTAATCGGCGGGGAGATATAGCTAATTTAACAGTAGGTAAGATTCATCTCAAATAAATCATTACACCAAAGCATTCCTACATAGCCTGAGGTTATTGGTTTTTGCTTCTGGTAGAAGATTCCTAGAAAAATGGAATTATAATACCGTAAACAGGTGTAAAACAGCCAAACTTCATAGAATACCAACAATCACCTAGCCACAATGGCGGCAAGGAGACTTCTGACAAGAAAAAGCATTCAAAATTTGAAACACAACCTGGTGGGGGAGAACATGGTAAACTAGACAGTCATCTGGGCAGCAGCCTTCGATTTTTTTGTTTGAATGCCGACTCGCCTAATCAGCGGGGAGAAATAGCTAATTTAAACAGTAGGTAAGATTCATCTCAAATAAAATTTTCATTATTTATTAACACTGTCTTTTAAAAAAAGATAAAACCAAAGGAAAACTTTGAACGCCCGTATCACAAAACTATACTTTTCTGGCTCAGCTCGTGTCGCCTATGAAAGGAGGCCTCTAATTATCATTCTTTCTAGGTAAAATAAAATTAATCTAAAAATTACCAGAGAAAAACCAAATTAAGAAAATGTCAGTAAAACTGACTCGCTCACTCTTTAAAAGAAGTGTCGGTATGAGAATAGGGGAGCGAGTGGGGAACACTACCACGAGACATTCACCAATTATTAGACCTTCCAATCAAAATCCCACTAGAGAGAGCTGATACCAACGGGCGATGCGGCCGCTACTACTACTACTAGGGACGCCACGGACACGCAGCGCCCTTAGCGGTCCATCCTTAATTATTAGCGCTAAGCGTCGTACGCATTTTTTTGCTTGTGTGCTATTATCTTGGATTATACTGCTTCTGGTCCGGTTATATGGAACGTGGCGGTGTGCCCATCGCAACGGCTAAGTTAAGTGCCTCATAAGTAGTGTTTTTAACCGTATTTTAGTCTTCCAGGAACCAGTATTTTTCCTTCTAATAGGTCATATACGGTTTATTTCCCGGTCGACTCGTGGCGGCGCCATGCTGCCTTCATGTTAAGAATTCCCGGTCTCCCATACTGGGACTTCCTTATACTTATGGGCTTACTATATCACGTTCATCGTTTTTTATTTTTCATAGCCTTTTAGCTAGGTTAGCCCATTTACCAATTTCTCTTAGTTTGGTATTTGGGCTATTCTGTGTTTCTGGCCCAGCATCCCGGCTCTTGCTCTTCATCGCTATCGCTGGGCATCCGAGTAGGCTTCTGTTCCTCGGAACAGTTTGCCTCCTCCTGGGCTTCTTTTTCTTTTACTAAAGTGTCTTTTTCCATCTTTACGATGTAATTTTAGTTCTATTTAGGGTGTTAGGCTAGCTTAGGTGCATGTCCCATGTATTGGTACAGCCTGGTTCACGTGGCCCCTTCCAAACGGTTGTGTTGCTATCGCGGCTTAGGCCACTTGCGGTCACGTGTTCCATCCGCACCTTACCCTTCCCCTTCCCTCCCTATCCAGGTATAGGGAGGGGTCTGGGGGACCCCTTGGTTGCCATGACATCCTCAGTTTGCCCTTCCTCCCCTCCTTCTCTGAGGAGCCAGGGGTTCTTCCCCAGCTGGGGGTATAGGGGCGACCACTTGTTTCCGCGGTACCGGGTCCCACCGAAAGCGGGGTAGTTTTGTTGGGACGGGGGGAAGTAGGCCACCCCCCCCCTCTCTCTCTCCCGCCGTGTTACGCCGAGAACCCTCCCCCCCCAGTTGCTCAGTCCCACCTTTCCCCCACTATACGAACGGAGCCTTCCGCCGCAGCCGGGGCACCTTTGGTTATAGTTTGCTTGCCTACTATATCCTTCCCTTTTTTCCCCGCTACCGGAAGAGAGCTTGCTTCTTACCCGGGCACTCTTCTAGTAGACGGGGGGGAAAGGTTTGATATTTATTTCGTTATTTTTAAGGATATACCCTAATTTTACGATGAATTTCTAGAATTATAATTGTATGTATACCATCTCCGCCGTTTTCCGTCGTGGTTTCATTTTTCACACCACACCTGGTTGGATTCTTTCTCTTGTCTCACGGCGTAGCCTTGGACAAACTCCAACCATCTTGTTACCACACGTATTATGGCGGGGCTCTGGTTTAATCTAACTTTCTCGCTCCGGCATGCAGCGGAGCAATTGTTAGGCTGTAAGTGTTCTCCTGATACTTATGTATCTTTCCACTTACAGGCTACCAACTGTCAGGTCCTTGGGTGCAATGTGATGTTATACGACCCCTGCGCCCACGATGAGTGCAGATCTCCCGCCCCGTGTGCCACGCCTTACAACGACATGATCGTCTGGCACCCGGAAGCCTGCGCCATCTGTTACGACCTGGTCAGTCAGCTGGTGGAGGGGGTAAGTCGATTGTAGACTTTTTTTATCGTATTACTAACAACACTTAGTCATAAGCTTGTTAACCCCGCCCCCGCCACTAGAAGCTTCATTTCGCCTTCTCTTTCAGGCTGCCGGTGTGAGGGAAGTCGCCCTAGCAACCCTGAAGGCTTGGGTGGGTGGCTTCGGGAAGAACGCCGCCAAGGGCCAGCCATACATCTTGGACAAGAAGCTGGCCGTTCAGATCTTCCCCGGTGGCAAGTCAACAGGATATGTTGACCCCATATCTGCAGCCCCTCTCATAGCTCCATCCAGCAAGAGATGCAGCAGTCGTTCGGGGCCGTGGCCACGCAGGAGACGGTCCCAGACGTCGCAACCTTGGACCTTAATATTGAGCCTATGGCGTAGGTGCCGAGGATTTGTTGGTTGAGGTAGGTGTGTCGGTGCCCAAGGACTTTCCTTGGCGCTCCTGGATCTTCTCCTGTCCCTTCTTCTACTGCTTCTTTCCAAGGCTTTTTGGGATCTGAGATCCCTGCCCGCTCTCCCGCTCTCTCTGTACCCCCAAAGGTGAAGGGACAGAGAGAACCGAAGACCCTTGTTAAGACGACTTCTAAAAAGTCGTCGTCGTCTTCTTCAGCTAAGAAGTCTTCGACTTCCTATGCTGACGCGGTGAAGGCTAAGCCGAGCTCTTCCTATTCAAAGAGCTCTAGAAGCAAGGCTTCTAAAGGAGAAGGCTCGTGCTCCTGCTGAGCCAATGCCTTCTCCGGCCTCCACCGCCCCGCATTCCACTCCTGGCAAAGTGCCGGTTTGGTAGTAGCGGGACCTAGCAAGCCTTTGATCCCACTGCTTTCTTTTCAGCAGTGGTGATGCAAGGCAGGTAGGAGAGATGGTGGTTGGCTCACAGGTCTCCGCCCTCGGAACCAAGTTCGAACAGATGTTCGCACAACTGTCAAGCACTTTTGACTCAGTCGGGCCAGTCCATCCAAGATCTCTCTAACAGAGTTAGAGAGAACGAGGACCGAGTAGCTGGGCTTGCTCAGGCTCCTCATCCAGTCTCCCCAGTAGCAAGTGCTGGTATTCTCCAGCTACCACCTTATGAGTCGCTACCAGCCTTCTCCATGGAGAACCCATGGAGAGTGGCCGCTTACGCTCCAATTCAAGGACGGTTACGATCTCTGTCCCGGAGTGTGGAAACTCGAAGGATTGAGGACTTTGAGTTTTATCCTCCGGGATTGACGCAGCCTTTCATTGGATATGCTAGGCTGACCGTAGCGGCCCTCACTAGGGAGGACAAGATCTCCAGAGAGAACGTGCTCTATAGTAGAGAGCACGCTCAACGCGAATGGGTTCACTGCCTTGAGGACTTGGGAGCTGCCTACCAACACTAAGCTCCAGGCTTTCAAGAGTCCTTTTACTATTTTTGCGACGGAGGAGGACGGAGGCTTCTCTTCCGTTCGCTACAAAAATAGTGGAAGCGACTCTTCAGGCAGTCCTCAAGGATGAGCCCATGCCACAGCTGAGGGAAGCGGAGTCTACTTCTCCGCTCTTTCCAGCTTTCGGAGAATTGTGGGAGAACTTGCCTGCCACTTTCACGCTTGGTAAGCTCAAACCGGACTGTGCTATGGACCAGTTTGGCGAAAAGCTCCCAAGGCTGCCTGATTCCTTGATCCAGGCAGAGTTCGACGCTCGAACTAGGTTTGGCAGCTCCCTCAATTCTCTGATTATCACAGAGATGGCTGCTCTTTCGTATGGCACAGAACCTTTATTTAAGATTCTGGCCAAGTCCCAGCTTCAAAACGGTTCAGACGGATGCTTTCGACTTCTTCCAAAGCTATGAGGAATTGCCGAAAGCACATTCTGCAGGAATGCACTATTAGGCACGAACCTAATAGACTCCTGGCTTCCAGCATGTGGGGAGCGGACCTCTTCCCAGAGTCCGCTGTAAATGAGGTGCACACGAGGCTGCTAGGCTCAACCAGAGCCTTAGAGCTAGATGGGGTATCCTCCTTAAGAGGAAACAAGAATCCGCCCCCGCTGCTGGTAAGAAACTAAAGAAGTCTGGTAAAAGGTTCCAGCCTTACCAAAACACCAGCAACAGCAGCAATTCGTTCAGGCCGTCCTGGTTTACCCAACAGGGACAACCTTCAACCTCGAAGCAGACCCAGCCCATCCTCCTGTTGTCTCCTCAGTCACAACCCTCGACCTCCTACGCACTCTCGCCGGCCTTCAACCCTATGTATGAAGGTCAGGCTTACCCTCCCTTTAATAGGCAATCGAGAGGTAGCAGAGCGAGAGGCCCACTTTCGCCAGCGTGGCACAGGAAGGGCGGCAAGGAGTAGGCAGTTCAGAGGAGGGCGTGGAGGTCAACCCGCCCATCAACAATGAGGCTCCCCAGGTAGGAGGGAGGCTGTTCCTCTTCCGTCACAGGTGGGGGTTCAGCAATTGGGCACAGAGCATAGTGTCCAAGGGATTGGTTGAGTTGGATCAAAGATCCCCCTCCAATCAAATCATTTCCATCAAGTACCATCAAAGGAATTGACAGTTATGCGGAGGAACTCCTTCAGAAAGGAGCTATTGCGAGAGTCAAGCATCTAAAATTTCAAGGTCGCTTATTCAGCGTGCCAAAGAAAGGCTCAACAAAAAGAAGGGTAATCTTAGACTTGTCAAGGCTAAACTCTTTCATTCGTTGCGACAAGTTCAAAATGCTTACCATCTCGCAGGTAAGGACCTTACTTCCTCGTGGAGCCGTCCACATGCTCCATCGATCTTACAGACGCATACTATCATATCCCCTATAGCCAGACACTTCCGCCCATTCTAGGATTCAGACTAGGAAATCAGACATTCTCATTCAAGTGATGCCCTCGGTCTGAATGTAGCCCCCAGGGTATTCACGAAAATAGCAGAAGTAGTGGTGCAAACAATTGAGAACTCAGGGAATAATGATAGCAGCATACCTCGACGATTGGTTGATCTGGGCACCAACAGTCGAGGAATGTCTCAAAGCCACGAAAAAGGTAGTTCAATTTCTGGAACATCTGGGGTTCCAGATAAACAAAACGAAATCCAGACTTACTCGGAGTCTCGTTTTCAGTGGGCTAGGAATCCAATGGATTTGTCTTCCCACAATCTGTCAATTCCAGTGGCCAAACGGAAAGAGATAGCCAAGTCTGTCAGACAATTTCTCAAATGCAAGCAAACATCAAGGAGAAGCCAGGAAAGAATCCTAGGTTCTCTTCAGTTTGCTTCAGTGACAGATATCCTCCTGAAAGCAAGGCTGAAGATATAAATCGAGTTTGGCGATCGAGAGCAAACGCCAAATCTCGAGACAAGTTGTCAGTAATTCCACAGATCCTTCGCAATCAACTCCGTCCATGGACAAAAGTAAAGAACCTGGCCAAGCGGGTACCCCTTCAATATCCCCTTCCAGTGTTAACCATTCACACGGATGCCTCCCTGTCCGGGTGGGTGGGGGGGATATTCTCAATTCAAACAAGTTCAGGGGACTTGGTCAGTTCAAATTCCGCAGCTCCACATAAACGTTCTGGAAGCAATGGCAGTATTTCTTACCCTGAAGAGACTTCTTCCCCGGAAAAGTCTCATCTAAGACTAGTTTTGGACAGTGCAGTGGTAGTTCATTGCATCAACAGGGGAGGGTCCCAAATCCAAACATGTGAACCATGTCATGATAGCCATCTTTGCACTAGCAAACAAACACAAATGGCATCTGTCCGCCACTCACCTGGCGGGGGTAAGAAATGTGATAGCAGACGCCTTGTCCCGGTCGGTCCCTCTGGAATCAGAATGTCCCCTAGACGACAGGTCATTCCAGTGGATATGCCGGAGAGTCCCAGGTCTCCAAGTAGATCTCTTCGCCTCACAAGCGAACCACAAGCTCCCTTGCTATGTGGCCCCCAACCTGGACCCTCTGGCTTATGCCACGGACGCCCTGTCGTTAGATTGGAATCAGTGGAGAAAAATTTATGTCTTTCCCTCCAGTGAATCTTTCTCTTGAAAGTCTTGAGCAAGCTGAGGACTTTCAAGGGACTAGTAGCCCTTGATTGCTCCAGACTGGCCCAAGAGCAACTGTATCCTCTGCTTCTGGAATTGGGTCTCCGACCTGCAACGGATTCCCAATCCCAAGCTGTCACAATCAGTACAAATGAGGACTGTGTTCGCTTCCTCAGGAATTCTTCAGACCCTAACTTTATGACTTCATGAAGTTTTGCGGCTAATAAAGATGCTAACATTGATCCACAAAACATCCTCTTCCTAGAATCAGATAAGAGAGAGTCAACTATTAGACAATATGACTCAGCTGTTAAAAAATTAGCATCCTTCCTGAAAGAATCAAACACTACAACCATGACAGTTAATTTAGCTATATCCTTTTTCAGATCCTTGTTGAAAAAAGGTTTAGCAGCTAGCACTATTACTACTCATAAATCGGCTTTGAAGAAGATCTTTCAGTTAGGTTTCCAGATAGATCTGACTGAATCTTATTTTACGTCTATCCCTAAAGCCTGTGCTAGACTTAGACCTTCTCAAAGGCCTACTACAGTCTCATGGTTCTTAAATGATGTCCTCAAACTAGCATCAGATACTGACAATCTCGTTCTTGTACATTCATAATGCTTCTTAGAAAGACTTATTCTTATTAAGCCTAGCTCAGGAGCTAGAATTTCAGAACTGTCGGCTCTATCCAGAGATGCGGGTCATGTGGAATTCCTCCCCTCAGGAGAAGTTCTGCTTGCTCCGGATCGTAGTTTTTTGGCTAAAAATGAGGATCCTCTTGCAAGGTGGGCTCCTTGGAAAGTCATCCCACTTCCGCAAGATCCTTCTCTCTGCCCAGTATCAACTTTAAGAGCCTTTCTATCTCGTACATCCTCAAGATCCTCAGGTTCTCTCTTCATGAGAGAAAAAGGTGGTACTTTATCAGTAAAAGGTATTAGACAACAGATCCTTTACTTCATTAAACAAGCCAATCCTGAATTCATTTCCAAAAGCACTGACATCAGGGGAGTAGCCACCTCTATAATTACTTTCAACCATATGAACTTTGAGGATCTTAAAAAGTATACTGGATGGAAATCTCCGACAGTCTTTAAACGTCACTATCTAAAGTCCTTGGAATCTTAAAATTTTCTGGCAGTAGCAGCGGGAAACATTGTTTCTCCTGATACTGTATAGTAGTCGTAGTATAGATCCAGGTCTCCTCTCTTCCTACCTCGTCCAACATGCCTCACCCTATCGCCATGCGACTCGGATATTCTAGCCTTAGACCGCTGAGATCATATTAGTGGATTGTCCCTTATTTTTTTCGCTAGGACATCCACACTATGTACTGATAATGTACTTCAGTGTACCTACCCTTATTTTTATGCTAGGGTAGGACACAATGTGTTTGTATATTTTGTAAATACGTTATTTAAGTGAATCTATTTTGTTAAATTACACTGCATTATTGTATTTTACTATGTTTACTATAATTTAATTTTAAGTACTTTACATTACTAACTTTCTTTTATGTCATTGTTTAAAATAAGTTAGCCTTAAGTACTTAGTTTATATGCTGTAATAACTGATTTACTTATATTATATCCCTCCTTTTTACAACTGATTTTCATTTGTCCTTTTTTCCCATCTGTCTGTTTCTCTGGTACTCTTTCATAGGCCGACACGAGCTGAGCCCAGAAAAGGGATTTTGACGTAGGAAAAATCTATTTCTGGGTGATTGGCTCGTGGTCGCCCTATGAAAACCCACCCTGTTGATTGCCCCCCCTGCAGGACAAGATGTTCTAGATTAAGGATGACGCTAGGGGCGCTGCTGTCCGGCGTCCCTAGTAGTAGTAGTAGCGGCCGCATCGCCGTTGGTATCAGCTCTCTCTAGTGGGGATTTTGATTGGAAGGTCTAATGGTGAATGTCTCGTGGTAGTTGTTTCCCACTCGCCCCTATTCTCATACCGACACTTCTTTTAAAGAGTGAGCGAGTCAGTTTTACTGACATTTTCTTAATTGGTTTTTTCTCTGGTAATTTTTAGATTTTCTGGGCTCAGCTCGTGTCGGCCTATGAAAGTATCCTTAATATCATTCTTTCTAGGTAAACTTAGCCTAAATTACCAGAGAAAACAAATTAAGAAAATGTCAGTAAAACTGACTCGCTCACTCTTAAAAAAGAAGTGTCGGTATGATATAGGGGCGAGTGTGGAAACACTACCACGAGACAAATACCAATTAGAACTTCCTATCAGAATCCCCCCAAGAGAGAGCTGATACCAACGGGCGATGCAGCCTCTACTACTACTACTGAGAGGACGCCACGGACAGCAGCGCTCCTAGCGTCATCCTTAATTTTTAGCACTAGCGACAGTCGCCATTTTCTTGTGCGGTGTTTTTTTTGGGGGATTTATCATTGTATCTACGATGGAACGCTCTGCAATTGCCACGGCTAAGTTAAGTAACTCATAAGTAATATTTTACCACAGTTTATCTTCCGGTACCATAGTTTTTTCCTCTTAATAGGTCATATACGGTTTCCCTGGTTGTCTCGTGGCGCCATGCTGCCTCGTAAGAATTCCCGGTCCTCCATACTGGGACTTCTTATACTTATGGGCTTACTTTATCACGTTCATTGTTTTACATCGAATTTTAGCTAGTTTAGACCCTCTACCATTCTCTTAGCTTGGTATTTAGGGCTATTATTTTATTCTGACCCAGCATCCCGGCTCTTGCTCTACATCGGCTATCGCTGGCTCCGAGTAGGCTTCTGTTTCTTGGAACAGTCTGCCTCCTCCTGGGCTTCTTCTCTTTTACTAAAAGTGTCTCTTCCACCTTTTTCGATGTATATATTTATTTATTTAGGGTGTTAGGCTAGCCTAGGTGCTTGTTTCCTTGTATTGGTACCAGCTTGGTTCAACGTGGCCCTCTCACGGTTGTGTTGCTCGCGGCTTAGGCCACTTGCGGTCACGTGTTCCTTAGCACCTTACCCTGCCCCTACCCTCCCTTTCTGGTATAGGGAGGAGCTGGGGGACCCCTTGGTTGTTATGACAACCTCAGTCGCCTTCTCTCATCCTCTCGGAGGTGACCAAGGGTTCCTCCCAGCGGGGGGTATAGGGCGACCACTCATGAGGTACCGGGTCTCCATGCGGGTAGTTGGTGAGGCGGAGAGGCGTAGGCCATCCCTCCCCCCTTTTCTCGCTCACGCCGTGTTTCGCCGAGACCTTCCTCCTCCCCCCCTCCCCAGTTGCTCAGCCACCTCCCTTGCTATACGAAAGGAGCCTTCCGTCGCAGCCGGGGCACCTTTGATTATAGGTTACTGGCTCCGCTAGCGGGCGGGGTGGGTACTACGAGTGGTCGGTTGCTTGCCTACTATCCTTATTTCTCTCCCCCACTACCGGAAGGGAGCTTACTCCTTACCTAAGCACTCTTCTAGTAGACGGGTGGAGAGAGGTTGTTTTATTATTTTTATTTTAAGGATTTACCCTAATTGTACGTTATTTTACAATGAATTGTGTATTATTATTATTATTTTACCAACCATCCCCGTCATTTTCCGTCGTGGTTTCCATTACCACCACTCCTGGTTGGTTGTCTTTTGGGCCTCCGCCATCAGCGGAGCCATAGCCTAGATACCAACCTAGTTACCACACGTATTTTGGCGGGGCTCTGGTTTAATCTAACTTTATCGCTCCGGCACCAGCGGAGCATATGTTAGACTGTAAGTGTTTACTTGGTACTCATGTACTTTTCCACTTACAGGCTACCAACTGCCAGGTCCTAGGGTGTAACGCGATGCTGTTCGACCCCTGTGGACATGATGAGTGTAGGTCTCACGCCCCCTGTGCCACATCGTTCAACGAGACGATCGTCTGGCACCATGAAGCCTGCGCCATCTGCTACGACCTGGTCGGTCAGCTGGGAGATGGGGTAAGTCTACTATAGGCTTACTTATCATTTTACTAACAACTTCTAGTCGTAAGTTTGTTAACCCCGTTCCACCATTGGCAGCTAATCTCACCTTTCTTTCAGGCTACCGGTGTGAGGGAAGTCGCCCTCGCCACCCTGAAAGCGTGGGTGGGCGGCTTCGGGAAGAACGCCGCCAAGGGCCAGCCCTACATTTTGGACAGGAAGCTGGCCGTCCAGATCTTCCCCGCGGGCAAGTCGACGGGTTACGTTGACCCCTTGTCCGCTGCCCCGCTGATAGCCTCCATCCAGCAAGAACTCCAGCAATCATTTGGGGTCGTAGCCTCCCAGGAGTCGGTCCCGGACGTTCGCTGCCCTGGACCTTAACCTTGAACCTATGCGGTAGGGGGGGAGGATTTGTGGTTGAGGTAGGTTATGTCGGGCGCCCGCCCCAAGTCTTTCCTTGGGTGCTCCTGGATCTTCTCCTGTCCCCTCTTCTTCCGCTTCTTTCCAAGGCTTTACGGGATCTGATATCCCTATTCGCCCTCCCGCTCTCTCTGTACCTCCTAAGGAGAAGGGAAAGAGAGAACCGAGACTCTAGCCAAGACGACTTCTAGGAAGTCGTCTTCGTCTTCTTCGGCTAAGAAGTCGTCGACTTCCTATGCCGATGCGGTGGAAGGCAAAGCCGAGCTCTCTCTCAAGCAAAGACTCCAGAAGCAAGGCTTCGAAGGAGAAGGCTCGCGCTCCCGCCGAGTCACTGCCTTCTCCCGCCTCCACCGCTTCCACTACCGGCTACGCCGGTAGCGGTGGCAGGCACTAGCACCTTCGATCCCTCTACTTTTCTCACAGGGGGTGATGAACAGGTGGGGCGTGCTGGTAGGCTCGCAAATCTCCGCACTGGGGACACGTTTCGAGCAGATGTTTGCGCAGTTATCAAACAGTCTGTCTCAATCTGGACAATCAATCCAGGATCTCTCTAACAGAATGAGAGAAAATGAAGGACCGAGGTAGCTGGGCTAGCTCCAGGTTCCTCCCCCAGTCTCCCCAGCATCTAGCACAGGGATTCTTCAACTCCCGCCATATGACTCCTTGCCAGCTTTCTCTATGGAGAACCCATGGAGAGTAGCTGCCTACGCTCCGTTCAAAGATGGAATGATCTCTATCTCGGAGTGTGGAACTCGAAGGATTGAGGACTTCGAGTTTTACCCTCCGGGTCTGACGTAGCCTTTCATCGGATATGCTAGGCTGACGCCACGGCTCTGACGAGGGAAGACAAGATCTCTAAGGAGTCGTCCTATACAGTAGAGATCACGCTCAGCGGGAATGGGTTCACTGCCTTGAGGACTGGGAGTGTACGAACACGAAACTCCAGGCCTACAAGAGTCCTTCACTATTTTCGCGACGGAAGAGGAGGTTTTCTCTTCCGTTCGCCACGAAATTAGTGGAGGGAAGTCCTTCAGGCAGTCCTCAAGGAATGAGCCCATCCCACAGTTGAGGGAGGCGGTAGCCTACTTCTCCGCTCTTCCCGGCCTTCGGAGAATTGTGGGAGAACTTGCCAGCTACGTTCACGCTTGGTAAGCTCAAACCGGACTGCGCCATGGACCATTCGGCGAGAAATTACCTAGGCTGCCGGATTCCCTAATCCAGGCAGAGTTTGATGCGCGAACTAGGTTTGGCAGGTCCCTCAATTCCCTCATAATCACGGAAATGGCTGCCCTTTCCTACGCTACGGAACCGCTGTTCAAGATTCTGGCGAAGTCTCAGTTTCAGACGGTTCTAACGGACGCTTTTGACTTCTTCCAGGCTAGGAGGAACTGCCGGAAGCATGTCTTACAAGAATGCACCATCAGGCATGAGCCTAATAGACTCTTGGCCGCTAGCATGTGGGGAGCGGATCTCTTCCCAGAGTCCGCGGTGAACGAGGTACACCACGAAGCTGCTAGACTCAACAGAGCCTTAGAGCTAGGTGGGGTATTTCCTCAAAGAGGAAACAGGAATCCCGTTCCCACTGCTGGCAAGAAACCGAAGAAGGCTGGTAAGAGGTTCCAGCCATACAAAAAAACTCCAGCAACAGCAGCAATTTGTGCAGGCGGTCCCGGTTACCCAACAAGGACAAACCTGCCAGCTCAAAGCAGAACCAGCCTATCCTCCTGTTGCCCCCACAATCCAGCCATCCACTTCCTACGCTATCTCGCCGGCCTTCAACCCGGCATATGAGACTCAAGGCTACACTCAGCCGAGAGGTAGGCGAGAGTTACTTTCGTCAGCGTGGCGCAGGAAGGGGTACGAGGAGCAGACAGTTCAGAGGAGGGCGTGGTGGCCAACCCGCCCATCAACAATGAGGCTCCCCAGGTAGGAGGGAGCTGTTCCTCTTCCGCCACAGGTGGGGGTTCAGCAATTGGGCACAGAGCATAGTGTCCAAAGGATTAGGCTGGAGTTGGATCAAAGATCCTCCTCCAATCAAATCACTTTCATCAGTTGCCGTCAAAGGAATTGACAGATTACGCGGAAGAACTCCTTCAGAAAGGAGCTATTGCGAGAGTCAAACATCTAAAATTTCAAGGTCGCTTATTCAGCGTGCCAAAGAAAGGCTCAACAAAAAGAAGGGTAATCTTAGACTTGTCAAAGCTAAAACTCTTTCATTCGCTGGCGACAAGTTCAAGATGCTTACCCTCTCGCAAGTAAGGACCTTACTTCCGCGTGGAGGCCGTCACATGCTCCATCGATCTTACAGACGCATACTATCATATCCCTATAGCCAGGCACTTCCGCCCATTCCTAGGATTCAGGCTAGGAAATCAAACATTCTCATTCAAAGTGATGCCCTTCGGTCTGAATGTAGCCCCCAGGGTATTCACAAAGATAGCAGAAGTGGTTGTACAACAATTGAGAGCTCAGGGAATCATGGTAGCAGCATACCTCGACGATTGGTTGATCTGGGCACCAACCCAGTCGAGGAATGTCTCAAGCCAACCAAAAAGGTAGTTCACTTTCTGGAACATCTGGGTTCCAGATAAACAAAACGAAATCCAGACTTACTCCGGAATCTCGTTTTCAGTGGCTAGGAATCCAATGGGATTTGTCTTCCCACAATCTGTCAATTCCAGTGGTCAAACGGAAGGAAATAGCAAAATCTGTCAGGCAATTTCTCAAATGCAAACAAACGTCAAGGAAGAAACCAGGAGAGAAATCCTAGGATCTCTTCAGTTTGCTTCGGTAACAGATATCCTTCTGAAAGCAAGGCTGAAAGATATAAATCGAATTTGGCGGTCAAGAGCAAACTCCAAATATCGAGACAAGTTGTCAGTAATTCCACAGATCCTCCGCAACCAACTACGGCCTTGGTCAAAAGTAAAGAACTTAGCCAAGAAAGTACCCCTTCAATATCCCCTCCCACTGTTAACCATTCACACGGATGCATCCCTGTCCGGGTGGGGGGGATATTCTCAGTTCAAACAGGTTCAGGGGACTGGTCAGTTCAATTTTGCCAGCTCCACATAAACGTGTTGGAAGCAATGGCAGTATTTCTTACTCTGAAGAGACTGCTTCCCCCGAAGAAGTCTCATCTAAGGCTAGTTTTGGACAGTGCAGTGGTAGTTCATTGCATCCAACAGAGGAGGGTCCCAAATCCAAGCATGTAAATCATGTCATGATAGCCATCTTTGCATTAGCAAACAAACACAAATGGCATTCTGTCTGCCACTCACCTGGCAGGAGTAAGGAATGTGATAGCAGATGCCCTGTCCCGGTCAGTTCCTCTGGAATCAGAGTGGTCTCTGGACGTCGGGTCATTCCAGTGGGTAAGCCGGAGAGTCCCAGGTCTCCAAGTGGATCTCTTCGCCTCACAAGCGAACCACAAGCTCCCTTGCTATGTGGCCCCCAACCTGGACCCTCTGGCTTATGCCACGGACGCCCTGTCGTTTGGATTGGAATCAGTGGAGGAGAATTTATGTTTTTCCTCCAGTGAATCTTCTCTTGAAAGTCCTAAACAAACTAAGGTCTTTCAAAGGGATAGTAGCTCTGATTGCACCGGACTGGCCCAAGAGCAACTGGTATCCTCTTCTTCTGGAATTGGGTCTCCGACCTCAACGGATCCCCAATCCCAAGCTATCACAATCTACACAATGAGGACTGTGTTCGCTTCCTCAGGAACTCTCCAGACCCTAACTTTATGGACTTCATGAAGTTTGCGGCTAATAAAGATGCTGACATTGATCCACAGAATATTCTCTTCCTAGAATCAGACAAGAGAGAGTCAACCATTAGACAATATGACTCAGCTGTTAAAAAATTAGCATCTTTCTTGAGAGAATCGAACACTACAACCATGACAGTTAATTTGGCTATCCTTTTTCAGATCCTTATTTGAAAAAGGTTTAGCAGCTAGCACGATTACCACTCATAATCGGCTTTGAAGAAAATCTTTCAAGTAGGTTTTTCAGATAGATCTGACTGAATCTTATTTCACATCTATCCCTAAAGCCTGTGCTAGACTTAGACCTTCTCAGAGGCCTACTACAGTTTCATGGTTCTTAAATGATGTCCTCAAACTAGCTTCAGATACTGACAACTCAGCTTGTACATTCATAATGCTCCTGAGGAAACGACATATTCTTATTAAGCCTAGCCTCAGGAGCTAGAATTTCAGAACTGTCGGCTCTATCCAGGGATGCGGGTCATGTGGAATTCCTCCCATCAGGAGAAGTTCTACTTGCTCCGGATCGTAGCTTTTTAGCCAAAATGAGGATCCTCTTGCAAGGTGGGCTCCTTGGAAGGTTATCCCACTTCCACAGGATCCTTCTCTCTGCCCAGTATCAACTCTTAGAGCCTTTCTATCTCGTACTTCTTCTAGATCCTCAGGTGCTCTCATTCATGAGAGAAAAAGTGGCACTTTATCAGTAAAAGGCATTAGACAGCAAATCCTTTACTTCATTAAACAAGCCAACCCTGAGTCATTCCCAAAGCACATGATATCAGGGGAGTAGCCACCTCAATTAATTATTTTCAACATATGAACTTTGAGGATCTTAGAAAGTATACTGGATGGAAATCCCCGACAGTCTTTAAAACGGCATTTATTTAAAAGTCCTTGGAATCTTTAAAGTTTTTCGAAGAGCAGTAGCAGCAGGAAACCTATGTTTTCCCCTGATACTGTATAGTATTTGTAGTATAATCCGACGCCGGTCTCCTTTCTACCTACTCAGCCCAACATGCCCTCACCCTATCCGCCAGGCTACTCAAACATCATAGCCTTAGCCGTTGAATCATATAGTGGATTGTCCCTTATTTTTTTTTGCTAGGGACATCCACATTTATACTGATATGTACTTCAGTGTACCTACCCTTATTTTTTTATGCTAGGGTAGGACACAATATGTTTGTATATATTTACCATTTT
Source organism: Macrobrachium nipponense (assembly GCF_015104395.2). Classification (NCBI taxonomy): domain Eukaryota; kingdom Metazoa; phylum Arthropoda; class Malacostraca; order Decapoda; family Palaemonidae; genus Macrobrachium; species Macrobrachium nipponense. Next base: position 29,103,548 of record NC_061108.1, read on the forward strand.
TGTATTATGATGAACTTCAGTCACAATGTGTTTTATATATGCACTAATTGTAATTAATGATGGATTTCAGTGTACCTACCCTTATTTTTATGCTAGGGTAGGGCACACGAATGTGTATATTTTATAATTTTTTGTTAAGTAAATCCCCTTTTTTCTTTATATTACATGCAGCTCTGTAATTTATTGTAATTACCATTTAAGTTACTTTAAGATTACTAACGTTCTATTATTTTACTGTTTAGTATAAGTTAGTTTAAGTGCTTAATCTGTATGCTGTAAATTGATTTACTTATATTATATCCATCATTTTACACTGTTTTTCATTGTTCCTTTTTTCCCATCTTGTCTGTTTCTCTGGTACTCTTTCATAGGCCGACACGAGCTGAGCCCAGAAAAGGGATTTTGACGAAGGAAAAATCTATTTCTGGGTGATTGGCTCGTGTCGCCCTATGAAACCCCCCCTTGATGGTTTGTTTTCCCCCCCTGGCAGGACAAGATGTATTTAGCTGTTTTAATTAAGGATGACCGCTAGGGGCGCTGCTGTCCGTGGCGTCCTCTAGTAGTAGTAGTAGAGGCTGCATCGCCCGTTGGTATCAGCTCTCTCTTGGGGGGATTCTGATAGGAAGTTCTAATTGGTATTTGTCTCGTGGTAGTGTTCCACACTCGCCCCTATATCATACCGCACTTCTTTTTAAGAAGTGGAGCGAGTCAGTTTTACTGACATTTTCTTAATTTGTTTTTCTCTGGTAATTTTAGGCTAATTTTACTAGAAAGAATATATTAAGGATACTTTCATAGGGCGACACGAGCCAATCACCCAGAAATAGATTTTTCCTTCGTCAAAATCCCTTAATTTTACCTAGAAAGAATGATATTAAGGATCCTTTCATAGGGCGACACGAGCCAATCACCCAGAAATAGATTTTTCCTACGTCAAAATCCCTTTATTGACCTTCAAATTCTATCTTCTCACTTAGTTATAAAGCTATAGCCTTGAAATTTGATATATAACTTAGAAACACATTATAGAACAAAGAAATATAGACCTTTTTTCCAATTTTTGTTTCGTCTTTTTTTTCTTTTCCTGATTTATAGGGTTTATTTTTTTACCATAATGAAAAATGTATATCCAGCAAAAACATGACTTTTAGAAAAAAACTCTTCATTTGATTGGAGGTCTACATCAGGTCTATATATGGTAGTAATCCCAGGTCTTAATATTGAATATGAAGGGAGGAGATAGAATTTGAAAAACGGCTATTTTCGGGAAAAATCGCCCTGGCGTCACAAAACCGAAGGTCAGAGGCGAAAATCATATGCGGTTTGGAGATGGCCCAAGTCACCTTATTAAGTGGTATGAATGTCAAAGTCCTATCCTTAAAAAATGGCATTAGTTAGCCAGCCAGCCCCCTTAACACTAAATGAAGTTGCAACTGCTGCTCGCATTATGAATGTTTACCTTCAATAAAGGTAGAAGATATGGAGCTAGTTCTCATGCACTAGCCTATAAAAAAAAAAAAAAAAAAAAAAAAAAAAAAAAAAAAACAAAAAAAAAAAATCAACAATAGAAGGTTAACTTTGCCTCTTCCAGGCTTAACCTTCACAAATACTTTCTAGATTTTCTAAAACCGCAAAACAAAAGTGAACTTTGCCTTCGAGTTTAACCCTCAGCGAAGGCGTTGCAAGTTTCTAAAAATTACAACACAAAAGGCTAACTTTGCCTCTTCCAGGATTAACCTTCACAAATACATTCTTGGTTTTCTAAAACCACAAAACAAAAGTTAACTTTGTCTTCAAGCTTAACCATTGGCAAAGACAGCTAGGTTTTCTAAAACCACAAAACATAAGGTTGATTTTGCCTCTTCCAGGCTTAACCTTTGACAACATCTATGTTCACAAAACCAAAGGTTAACGTTGCCTCTTCCAGCATTTACCTTTAGATACAGATGTTCAAGGTTTCTAAAAGGATGATAAAAAAAGTTCTAGGTTTGACCTTTAAATTTAAATGCCCCAACAGGAAAAGAAGTTTCCTCTTCTTTCCCACTAAGGGTTACATTGGAATTCTTACAGGGCATTTGAAAGCATAGCTTTAACATCACCCTCAGCTCTAAAGCAGAAAGCTAAAATAGCATTCCCTTTACAACTGCTTAAAGAAGGGTGCCGACAATAAATTTACTTATTAACCACTCCTAGTGCTAAATCAAAGGTCTTACAGTAAATTCAGATAAAGTTTAGACCTGCACCTAAACTCCAAAGAGAGACTGATATAGAGGTGAAGGGGCTTCAATCTCAACACCTTACAGTGCTGGTCCTCAGGAGTCTAAAGTATTTGATGCAATACCGAGGAAAGTACATATGGAATGATAACTTTGGAAGTAGACAGTGAAAAGTCCTATCTCCTCTAAACAGAAAACATTGACATCTACAAGGATCCAGGTGCTGAAAATTCCTCTAGAATGGCACCCTCAGCAATACACAGACCACTGCTTCTGACCCCAGACCATGGCAGTTTTAAATTAAGGACAGATCCTATGATAACTTGAAAATCTTATTATGGGAGGGGACATTCTAACATCTCCAAGCAGTTAAGGAGATGCCAAAGTTAATGGAACTGTATGGAATTGTGGAATGGAATATGTGATTTTGGTTTTGGCATAAAGCCAAGCACTAGGACCCATATAGTAGTAGAGTTGATTTCTTCTCAACAGAAGAATGAGACATCTACCAAGAGCATTGGAAATTCTGAAAACAATTGCCCTGAGGCTACAAGGGCTCTACAAGAGACACTAAGCTATTCTTGAACTTGAAATTGCTCAATAGTATTCAGAGTAGATAAGAGAGGCAGGCCTATGAGTCTGAATTAGGCAAAATTTAAGGAAACATCCACTGCTCAAGCCTGAGGGCCAACAAAGTAGTAGTAATCATTCGGATGTCCCTGTTCATCTACATACTAGGAAGTCAAATTAGAGTTCCTTAAATCCACACCAAGTGCCAAACTTATGAATGTAAAGGCCCTTGTAGGCAGTTGTTCTTCCTGAATACCCAATTGCTAAAACACTGTTCTTCCACAGAATGAATGATCAAACCAATATGTTGTTTCATTTCACTCAAAGCAGCAAACTTCCCACAAAGACTTTGTTTCTGACCGGGAATAAACCTGCTAAGCATCCTGATGTCTTTCTACTGCCCTGACAGCTAAAAAGTTTTACCAGGTGTAGTTTTGACCATTCTATGTTGCATGAAAGTGTAATGACATTAGTTGAACTCTGTGTTGCATGACAGAGGGAAAAGACCAAAACCTGGACTTAAGTTTAAGAACTAAATGGACAATTCTTGGTTACAGAGTCTCTCCTACAGTCCTGGAGCCAAAGTTGGTTCTGGATTACAATACAAATTGAATTAACTTTATTTGTTAAGTCATAATTCTTATGCTGAAAATGACAATTTGTCCAAAATTGCATTTTTCCTAACTATACAAACCTGAGGTCCTTTTACAATAGGAAGGTACTAGCGGCAGCTGGATAGGTCGTAAGCTTTCGAACAAGGGTTCGTAGTTAACTGCTTGTCCGACAGGCGGCGCGCGAAGCGACTGGGAGGTAAACAAATCACTTTTGCTTTTGGCCCAAGCAAAAACTGCAGAGTGAGGGGTGGCATGAGGTGGGCTATGTGTAAAGGACCTCAGGTTTGTATAGTTAGGAAAAATGCAATTTTGGACAAATTGTCATTTGTTTGTTCCGACACGGCAATACAAACCTTCGGTCCTTTTACAATAGGAAGACTCACTTCTTGGTGGGAGGAATCTGAGTCTTTTGTGAACAGACTGGTGTTCGCCCAACCTTGGAAGCCTCCCTGGTCGTAAGAGCGAGGGAGGGATCCAAGCCTCTGTCCGATTGATCGGGTGTGCCCGCCGCGGATCAATGGTCAGACCTCTGGACCGAGTACTAAGAGAGAGGCAAGCGTATCTCTTCGTACCAGCAATGTAAGAACTTGTTCCTGTACAGGAGCAAATATAAAGTCATGGTTTGACTCTTGTAGGCATCCACTTCCCCCCCCTTGTAGGAGGAAGTGGTGGATATTCTGCTCCTATCCCTAGTGAAAGGGATAGGATGGGGCTCTGTCATATAGCTCACCTGCATCTCGTCCTCATCCAGCGTAGTGACGACCGTGGCCCTCTGCCCACAGGTAGAGGAGGAGGAAAAGACGGGAAGAGGGAGCCAGTCACTCACTCATTCACAAACATCCATCCACCACCAGTCACACAGGACTCGATGCTGTTTCAGCCTGCGAGGGTCTGGGTTAGCTACACAACTTGTTGAGCAGCCACCACGGGTCCCCAAGGAAAAGGTATCCAAGGACCTGTGGGCAATATCCCGAAGGTAGAAGGACGTAAAGGGTAGTCTGGTTAGACCAGACCCCTGCCTTCAGGACCTGCGCCACGGAGAAGTTCTTACGAAACGCCAACGAGGCCAATACTTCTGACTTCGTGAGCTCTCGGACGGGACGTACGGATGTCGTCACTACCATCAGCCTCATAACGCCCTCCTGATGACCTCACGCAGCCAGAATGAAAGAGTGTTCTTGGATACTTCTTTCTTGGTTACCCCGGTGCTAACGAAGAGGCGTCGACACTCAGGCCTGAGGTGTCGAGTTTTCTTCAGATAGCGCCGTAGCGCCCTCACAGGACAAAGCAGCATCTCATCCGCATCATTATCGGTGAAGTCCATTAGGGAGGGAATCGTGAATGACTCGAAACCTGTCGTCAGGGATCGACGGTTTTCTGAGTCTTCGCAACGAAGTTCGGGACGAAATCGAGGCGTCACAGATCCCCATCCCCTGGAATGTCGTACATCATAGGAAGACCATGAAGTTCCCCTACTCTCTTTCGCCGATGCCAGGGCCAGCAAGAGAGGTCTTGAGGGTCAGATCCCTGTCTGACGACTCTCGAGTGGCCTCGAACGGCGTTCGAGTCAAACTCCTAAGGACGAGAGTCACATCCCACGCAGGGAGCCTGAGTTCCCTGGGTGGGCAAGACCTTTCGAAGCTCCTCATAAGCAAGGAGATCTCGAACGAGTTCGAGATGTCCAATCCCCTCAGTTTCAGGACGAGCGCCAAGGCGGCTCTGTATCCTTTGACTGTGGGGACTGAGAGGAGCTTCTCTCGGCGAAGAAAAACGAGGAAATCCGCTACCTGCTGAAGAGTGGCTCTGAGAGGAGATAGACCCCGTCTACGACACCAACCACAGAAGACGGCCCATTTTCCCCTGGTACAGCTGCAGAGGACTGACGGACGTTTCCAGCCATCTCTGTTGCTGCGCTACGAGAAAAGCCTCTCGTTCGCAAGAGATGGTGGATAACAGCCAGCCGTGAAGACGTAGGGACTGGACTGCTCGGTGGTACCGCTCGACGTGTGGCTGGGCGGAGAAGGTTGTGCCAAGGGGGAATCTCTCTCGGTTCTCCTGCGAGAAGAGCCAGCAGGTCCGGATACCAAATGGCCTGTGGCCATTTGGGAGCCACCAGGATCATCCTGAGATTCGAGGTGACCAGTGCTCGACTGATCACCTTGCGAATCAGGCTGAACGGGGGAAAGGCATAGACGAAGAGGTTGTCCCACGGGTGTTGAAGAGCGGTCCTCTGCAGCTGCCCATGGGTCCGGCACGGCCGAGAAGAACACCTGGAGCTTCCTGTTGTGCCGGGTGCGAACAGATCCACGACTGATCGCCCCCACAGGTCGAAGAGCCTTTCCGCCACGTCCTGGTGTAGAGACCATTCGGTCCCTATCACCTGATCCCGACGGCTGAGCGTGTCTGCTACTACATTCCTCTTCCCTGGAATGTAGCGTGCCGACAGCTCTATTGAGTGTGCCTCGGCCCACTCGTGCACCTGCCGAGTCAACTGGTACAACGGGAGAGACACTAGGCCCCCCTGTTTGTTGACGTAGGCCACTACCGTGGTGTTGTCGCACATCAACACCACTGAGTGTCCATCAAGCGGTCCTAGGAACTCTTGGAGAGCGAGGAACGCTGCCTTGAGTTCCAGTACATTGTGTGAAGGTGCTTGTCGTTCCTCGTCCCACACTCCTGAAGTCAGCAACTCCTCCAGGTGTGCGCCCCATCCCTCGGTCGATGCGTCTGAGAACAGCTGCATGTCCGGGGGGGGAGTGCGCAGAGGCACTCCTCTTAAGAGGTTCCTGTCGTCCAGCCACCAGGCTAGGTTCCTGCCTCACCTCCGGTGTCAGTGACACTGGAAAGCTTGGGGATCCGTCGCCTGTGACCAACTCTCCTTTAGTCTCCACTGAAGAGACCGAAGGTGAAGACGCCCGTGAGGGACTAACTTCTCGAGTGACGACAGGTGTCCGATCACGACTTGCCATCGCTGAGCTACCTGTTCCTGCCGAGACAGGAACTGGTTGGCTGCCTCCCTGAATCTGCTGATCCGCGAGTCTGCGGGGAAGAACTCGCCCTGCTACCGTGTCGATCAGCATACCCAGGTACTTCATCCTCTGCTTGGGCTCGAGATCGGACTTTTCGAAGTTCACAACGATCCCCAGATCGCGACAGAACTCGAGCAGTCGATCCCTGTCCTGTAGCAACTGCGAGCGGGAGCTCGCCAGGACTAACCAATCGTCGAGATACCTCATCAGACGTATCCCGTGCGAATGGGCCCAAGCAGACACCCAGAGTGAAACACTCGCGTGAACACCTGTGGGGCGGTTGAGAGACCGAAGCAAAGTGCCCTGAACTGGTACACCGTCCCGTCGAGGATGAAGCGGAGGTACTTTCTGGAGGACTGATGAATGGGTATTTGGAAATACGCATCTTCAAGTCCAACCGAAAGCATGAAATCGTTCTCCCTGATGGAGTCGAGCACTGAGCGTGCCGTCTCCATCAGTGAACCGGGTCTGGCGAACAAACCGGTTCAGAGGAGAGAGATCTCATCACCGGCGCCAGCCCTCCCGTAGACTTTTCCACCAGGAAGAGTCGACTGTAAAAGCCCGTGACTGATCCGTGACGATTTCTACAGCTCTCCTTGCTCAGCATGGTCTTTGATTCTCCTGTCTCAATGCTAACGTCCTTCGATGACCCTGGAACGTAACGACTGCTGTTTGGACCGGTTGGAGGTGAGGGGTGGCCGAGATTCGAAGGGTAATAGATATCCCTCCCGAAGGACATCTACATCCAGGTTCTCGGCGCCGTAGCGCTGCCAAGTTGCCCAATGGCTGGCCAGGCACCCCCCACTTCCGGCAGCAGGTGAGGGGGAACGCCGTCCCTAGCGTTTGTTTCCCCCCTTTCTTCGACTTCTTCCCAGAGCCTTCACGGGAGGAGGAGGGCTGGGAGGAGGGCTGGTTACGGCTCCCCTTGGTAGAAGTCGAAGAAGACGAGATCATTCCCCGGGGCTTTCGACGCAGCTACCGTCTTAGCCACCGAGGAAGCGCTAGCCGAGCTCTTAGACTTGGCCGCAGTCCGAGGCTGCCCAGAAGCCTTCGAGACTGCCTGGTGAACCAGACGGTCACTGTCGTCAGTGCGCCGTCTGTCCACCGCAGCGTCCACCATCTCTCCTGGGAAGAGAGACGTGGAACTCCGTAAAGGTCCGTTGCGAAGTCCCAACGCCGCTTCACGCCCGGCCGCCCTGGAAACCAAACCCGAGTAAGGACAGCGTCCCTTCGTCGGAGAACCAGGTTGGCCCACAGGTTCACCGTCTGGTGGGCAAGGAAGGAGATGGCTCTTCCTCCTCCAGACTGGCAAAGTCCTCCTAAAGGCCGAGTCATCTTCGCGGGAGAAATTCCCCCGGAGTTGGCTGCGACCTTAGATACTGTGAGGGACCACAGATCTAGCCAGGAGACGGCCTGGAAAGCTGCCATGGCGGTAGATTCCAGGCCGAGTGCCTCTTGCTGCGAGAACCATAGGTTCTCGGACAGGAGCTGCTGCAGAGACACAAAACCCTGAGTCAGCCTGGCTAACTCCGGGTTCACCTGTTTGGGCGGCATCGGTCTTCAGATGGCACGCTAAAACGCCGCTGTCCGCAGCAGAGGAGGAGGAAGCAGCTTGCTCGACCTGCCAGACTTGAGCGAACCGTCTTGTCCGAGACAAGCGATTCAACCTGGTCCAGCACTGAGTCTGCAAGCTCGGAACGCGGCAAACCCACCGTCGGTCTGGGTTCCCTCTTCGGGCCCCAGAACGACTCGAGCCGGGACGTGGGCTCGGATGGTGGGAGCGGCGATCCTTCCGCGAGGTCGTTGTGCTGACGAATCAGCGCAATAACCTCGGCAAAGTTCCTCTGGATCTCAGGAGTGACTGCGTCCTGCGGAGTCGGACCATCCAGTCCCTCAAACAGGAGCATCTCCCGACCGACCCTCCTCCCTCGAGGGGAGGTAACAGCGACAGACCCCTCTCGGTCTCCTCCAACCAACTTGTGCGTAACGACCTGGCTGGTCCGAGAACCGTGCCTGGTACGTACGACGACGTGGTGGGATCCTGAGGGGCGCACCACCCCTCACGATCACTCCTCAATACCTCGCCCCTCCCGGTGTAACCCGAGGGAGGTTGAAGGTATGGGAGAGGCAGACCTGACGCTCCCTCCTCGCTCGCTGGCAGAACCAGTGGGCTTGGAAGACTGCAGGCGATCGTCAACCCGCGGTGGCGATCGAGCTGCAGACCTAGTCGAGCCGTCTCGCTGTGGAGAACGGCTGGACCGAGAACAGCGGCGGTCTCGTGTCAGAGGAGCTGGTGCTGGTCGCCGTACCCGATCGCTCTCTGTGAGAGTGACGGTCAGGCGACCGCGAGCTCCACTGTCACGGTGAGACCGGTGCGTATCCTCACGGCGCGTCAGTTCGCTGGTACCCAGCCGTGGCTGGGTGCCGGCGAACGGGGGGACCTCTTCCCAGCCTCAGCCCGTGGCCTGGTCATGGACCGTCACGTCCGCACCCGGGTAGCCAGCTGCTCCGCCGCGAGAGCGAGAGCTTGGTCTGGTGAGAGTCGCGTGAGCGGCTGTCACCAGTCTTCCGCTCCGTGCCGTGAACCTGACGCTGAGCGGACTCAGAGGTCTGGTTCCTGGCTGCACGGTCGCTGTTAGGCGACCGTACACTCGGTACCTCTCGCGAACGAGAGGCCGAGACGGATCCTGCTGCCGCCGTGCCGAACCACTAACAGCAGGTGAGGAAGTGCCGGTGTTAGCCGCACTCCTCTGGTCCCCGTAGTCTTCTTCCTTGCGGAAGAAGAGACGGGTCCTGCCCCCGAGCAGGGTGACCAGCGGAAGAACCCCCCGTCTCACCAGCGAGACGGGCCCTTAGAAGTTCCCAAAGGAGACTTCTTAGGGGGGGGGGAGGCGACCTTCTCTTCTTCTCGGGGGAACCTTAGAAGAAGAAGGGGAAGAGGCGGCAGACGACGACGACGACGAAGAAGACGATGAAGACGACGACGACACCTTCCTTCCTCCTCTTCTTCTTCTTCTTCGTCAACCTCCTCAGGACCGACGTCAGATCTGTCATCCAGAGCGGAGCCGGGGCTGCTGTTGCCGAAGCAACAGGGCCCGGACGCACCTGTCCGAAACAGATCAGCATCGGGGAAGCAGCGGAGCCAGGAACAGGAACAACGTCAGCAGGTGCAGGCATCACAGGAACAGCAGTAGAGACGGCAGGAGCAGGTACAGTAACGGCAGCAGTGGTCATCAACGTCACGTCCGTGAACGGCGGCTGGCAGGTACGGCAGGTACGGCAGGCTGTGCAGGCTGTCCAGTTGGACGGACCAGCGGCACAGACATCCTTGGTACTGGTGGGAGGTCCGCCAGGGGCGAGCTCTTCGGGCACACGAAGTCCGGTCGCGGCAGCACGGCAAACCCAGGTGGCGGCATCACACTCCCCCGTGGTACGGCGACTGGCCCCTGCACCGATGTAGTAGGTGTTACAGAGACCGCGTGCGGGGTGTACACCAGGTGAGGAGGTGAAGCGTAGCCAGGTGTTGTAAGGGTCGTGGTGGTGGTCGTAACCGTCGCATGGGTGACCGCCACGGAGCCAGCGAGATGGTAGAGCAGCCCCTGGACACTCGGCAACGCCCTGCAGCCCCAACGATGCCCACACCTGTCCGAGGTCGTCCTTCGCGGCAACCGCACCTGAGGAAGCAAAAGTCGGGTGATTAGCAGGATCCTCTACCCGCTCGCGCGAAGACGAACGGATAGAGGACCCAGAGTACAACTCGACGTCAGGGTATCTAGCGCCCTCCTCCACACTCGACAAGTCAGGTGAGGAGAAGGACCTAGAGACCCCCCCCGAAGGGGAAGGCGCCAAACGTGGAAGCTGAGCGGGCGGCAGGAAAGAAGACGAAGTGTCCGTAACCAAAGGAGTCGCGGGAGAGCTTTCCGACGACTCCTTTGCAGGCCTTCGCTTCTTCCTGCCCTCATACAAAGTCCACTGCGCCTCCGACCAATTATTAACACACTTCACAGGGCTCGGCTCCGGGCTGCATTCGCGCGCCCCCGACACCGAGCGCACAAAATATGTGGGTCAATTTCCGGGAATGAGCGGAACTTTCCGCATTTACGCCCTTCGGTACCCGGGCATAGTCTCCGTGGGGTAGCGAGGCGAGATTCCATGATTGACCATCCCAAATCACAATTAAATGAATAAAGAGAAATGATTGTACTTACAATGATTCTTTCATACACAAACACAACCACATACTCAAGGAAAGCAAACAACGAGAAGCGGGCAGAGAGTCGAACACACACGACTACTCGCTGTGAGGCCGAAGCAAAAGTGATTTGTTTACCTCCCAGTCGCGCGCGCGCGCCTGTTGGACAAGCAGTTAACTACCGAACCCCTTGTTCGAAAGCTTACGACCTATCCAGCTGCCGCTAGTACCTTCCTATTGTAAAAGGACCGAAGGTTTGTATGCCGTGTCGGAACAACTGTACATTAATTGAGCATGATTATCTGAAAATATCCCGTGAGGACATGTTTCCTAATGAGGAAAAGCCCTTACCATATACAAAGTTTCCTTAGGCCTAAAATTCTTCAAGCAGCACATGACTATTCATCGTGACCAACAAGCATGCATAATTAAGTATCATCCCCAACATCACTAGAATAAGAATGGGGATATAGAGAATTAACAATATAATGCATAGAAATTGGGCCAGAAGAAGCAACAGGTCCTTGGCCTTTGGAATACAGTTGACAGACTTGGCCAACTTGAATCACTGATTCAGTAGAAGTGTCTTGCTCCTAATGTCGACACCATCCACCAACTGGCAACAAGTCCCTGACATAACTTATAGAGGACTGCACACTAACCCAAACAAAGTGGAACGAACAGAAATACCTTTCTAGTAAAAACATCTTGAAGGAATTTGCATGATTGTGGATGTATTGGTAAGTGGAATACATTTGCTGTGTACCACAAGTCTGACCGTTCTTTGAAAAGACACTAAAACCATGCTAGAAAACTAACAAGAATGTGGGCAGACACTTCCTGTTATTCAGTCTCAAAATGTCCAAGATTATCTCCAATTACCTATGGAGGTGGTCCTAAAATATTACCCTTGGACCATCATTCCCTCTATATAAAATCTCCTACTAAAAAGAGACTTATGAGAGATTTCTGCTGAAGACAAAGGATGCTAAAAGAGAGATTAAACCATAGGATGCTAAAAGAGAGATTAAACCAGTGGAGGACGACCAAAAAAAAGAATCAAAACTGCCCTTCACCGTCTCCCCCAGTAACGTACTGATGCCAAGTCTCTCCATGCAAGTTAGGAGGTTGCAACTGTTCATATCCCAGAACCTGAGTCTCCACTTATCCCCGAAAGGTATAAAACAAGACTACCACTAGATAATCCCTTATCGCCTTAAACTTAGCTGCATAATCAGACAGGGAGCGAAAGTGTTCTCACTTCTTCCAAACCGAGCGAGTATAAGCATGAGGACATTACCCTCCAGCATCAGAAATGAGTTACTTGTTTTCCTTGCTAAAAACTCCCGCTGGCGACAAACCCTAAGCTGGCTACACAAACTCGCTGGGTTGGCGTCTCCACTTCTCTAAGCAGTCACAGAGGCGAGACAACGCACAACAAACGCCGACCAGCCCGAACGAGTTCCTCAAACTCCATTCAAACTCTTCTTCTGTCTGTGGGTGATGGGATGAGACAGCTGGCGACAGGAGGTAAACAAAAGAGCTTAAAAGATTGCTCTTTCTCCGCAACCTTTGGCGACAAAAAGCAACACTTGTCGATAAGAGGTGACAGCAGCTGAGTGCTATATTGCATCCCCCACGACTCAATGAGAGGAAGACGGTTTTAACCGACTCAGAACTTGGCCAAGTCCACACGAGTCAACAACATCTGCAGTCCGCACTAGTCGACTGAAGGAAGGAGAACGAGGCACAAGAAGAGGGAGGCGGTGGGAGAGGAGTTACAACGACTCTCCTGCCTCATCCGAAAGCAATAGTACATACCTGAAAGCATTCCTATATGAAACTCAGTTAGAAATCACTGAAGCTAGAATCTCTAAATGGGCGAGAACTTTAGATACTACAGACAGTGTAGACTTGAAAGAGAAACATTAAACAAGGCAGTAGTAAGAGATGTGCTGATAACCAAAGAGGAAGCAAGCAAAGAATGAACACAAGCATTAAAAAGAAAAAGCAATATGCTAGCAGACGAGAATTTAGAATAACCCCTACATGAGAGTTAAACAGTCGACATACCTAAATGTGTAAAACTCGCTACGGATACATTATCATCTCAATAAAATATCTATACTTATATTGTATATTATTAAACCTATGCATGCTAACACCTCAAACTAGGTGTTGAAGATGACAGAATGCGCCTACGGAGCAAGCATTAACGCTTACCGAAATGGTCCTTATGCGAACACTTTAACGGTCCTAGGCAATCTCTTTAACGGTCATTTGGCGAATGCTTTAAACGAGATTCAGACCATGAAAAAGGCAAAGTAGGTATTGGAGGGCAGAGAATCCCATCGTCCCGAGAACCAATCTGGTTCCCTGGCAGCGGACACTACCAACTGTCGCAGGGCAGTCCTAGGCTCGGGCTATGTACAGAAGAGGGCACCAACACCTTACTTCTAACAGGGAACGCGAAAAAGAACGCACACTATGGAGGGATTTGGAATGTTCCCATCACGAACTCAGTTCAACTGGTATTAGAACTAAAAATAGGTTTAATGTTCTAACTACTCGTTATGCTTTTCCTGAACCGAATGGGGAGCAGAAGGCGGAGCTACAAAGAAAGTCAATACTAGCCTACTAAAATGCCTAGTCTGAGCAGGAATAGCTTGACAGGTTCAGCCCTGACCTAACTAATTGCTTTCGCAATCTATTAGTTTCCCATCTTTCCTATATCTGACATATTCAGGCATAAATTTCTCAGAACAATTCCCTACATTCTTCACATCTAGTAGTTCCAAGGTCACACTCTGTACCCTTGTAAGTACAAAGGAATATTGATCAACTAACAATTTCAACATCCTGGTTACACCAAAAGCATTGCTACATAGCCTGATGTAATTGGTTTTGCTTCCGGTGCAAGATATCCTAGGAAAGTGAAATTACAATACTGTAAACAGGTGTAAAACAGCCAAACTTCAAAGAATTCCAATAATCGCCTAGTCACAATGGTGGCAAGGAGAATTCTGACAAGAGCTAAAACATTCGAAACACTTGGTGGAGAGCAGGTAAACAAGACAGTCATCCGGGCAGCCATTCGATGAAGTTAGTGATTTTTGGCAAATTCTTCTAGATGCTCGGTCGAGCTCGACCGGCACGCACCTTTGACAGGGTAGCGATATAGCGAAACCTATCCAGGGTTAATGTCATTCAATAACTGTAACATAAATGACTGGAACATACTAGGACTCGCCCATAACCGAAAAATCACCACATACTCAAATGTTATTCTCAACCTTCATAACATTAACTGTGGGTGAAGCCCAATCACTGGAATATACCTTAGATATTTTACCACTAGCAATTAACCTGTCTACCTCTTCTTTTACCTTACTTTGTAAACAGAATGGCTTTGCATCAGACATGACATTTAAAGAAACCGTATGTTTGACATCAGATTGAAATTTATCACCTAAATATGTTTTAAATAAAGACAAAATTCTATTCCTGCAACATCATATTTGCTCACATTTACATTATTTACCTTATCAGAATGTTGCATAACATCTGGTAACACAAGTTTAATATCCATCTTTTGACATAAATCCCTACCTAACAGATTAATATTACTGTAATTTACAATTAAGAATTTGAATTTCAACATTTTGTGACCATAAGTCACATTTACACAAGTTTCTCCACAACTTTATAGCATTTCTACTGTATCCACGAACACGGTGATAGACCGAAGCGTAAGGCCCGAAACTGAAAAATTTGGTCTTTGAATATAAATTTCAGGTACTTCCTCGAGTCCAGATGGATGGGAACATGGAAGTACATGTCTTGCATGTCTATGGAGACCATCCAGTCCCCTCTGTGAAAGGAAGAAAGAATTGAGAGATTTGTCTCCATTTTGAACTTTATCTTCAAGACAAAGATATTCAGCACAACTTCCAGACCACAACAAATTGGTTTTAAACCCCTCGGTCTGTGGGTCCTCCACTCTCTCGATCACTTCTTTTAGAAGAAGAGCAGACACCTTGTCGGCCAGAGCGGAATACTTCTCTGAGCCAAGAGAGTACGCTGTCAATGTAATGGGTTGCCAGACTAAGGGTGGATAATCAAAGAACGGAATAGAGTATCCCACTCTTAGGACCTCTACCACCCATTGCTCTGTTCCTCTTATGCTCCATATTTGCCAGAAATGATGGAGTCCGGCACCTACTGCTGTATGAGAAAGACTGTTCCCATTGCTTAGGGGTGGGCTTGGAGGAAGAATTCTTAATTGTTTTGAATGAAAACTGGACATTTCCTCTTGACTTGGATCGCTGTCTCTGTTTGCCCCTACAAAAGGGTAACTGTTGCAAGGGAGAAGTAAACTTAGGGACAAAAGCTGGAGTCCCCCTGGAACACTTGGATGATTGGGAGAGCGAATCCTAGGTTGACTACTTCTGCAAAACAGAAGCGATTCCACTAACAACATCCTGAGGAAACAGGAATTCGCAAACCAGCGGTGAGAACAGAGCTGATTTCTGGACTGAAGTAACTCCTTTAGCCATGAAGGAGCACCATAACTCACACTTCTTAAGAATGCACATCGCGAAGGTAGAAGAGATTTGGCGGGAATCATTGCTAATGCCTCTGTCTAAGCATGAGATAACTCCTAAGAAGTCGGAAGACACCGATGGAGAATTTGTTGAAGAAGCATCCTGAATTTTCTTACCAAAGGAGCTAATAGTCCAGTCCATAAAACTAATGACTTGTAAAATCTTAAGAAGATTTAGAAGGAGGTGGTTAATCTTAGCCGAAGAAAACCTGATTTTCACCGCTGTGAAAGCTGATCTCCGAGAAGACTCAATAAGTCCTGAGAAGTCCCCTTGGGCGGAGGAAGAAACATCCACAGAGGGAGACTCCCCAGTGAAATAATAAAAATGTCTTCTCTTATTTAAGCAAGAAGGAGGGAAAGAAGACTGCTTTCTATTGTGCTCTCTTTTCTGCTAGCCAACTTTTGGCCTCACCCATAGCTTTCTTGGTTGAAATAGGTAGCACTAACTGAGGGAGATCACGAGACTCCAAAAAAAATTTACTTTAAATCATCTGAAGAGTTGTAGCAGGAGGGGCAGGAGTAGCTGGCTTGAAAAAGTTGGGATAACTTTTCACATAAGACGATGGCAGTTTAGAATCTCATGTAGCAATCTCTTCCTCTTCCACAGAAGATGCATTAAGACAAATGCGGGTCAGCCATGCCAACCGAAGAAGACGACGAAATACGAGGAGCTGCAGGGGGAATCAGCACCACGAACAACTCCAGTCCAGGTGGAAAAGGGAACTCTGTCACTGCCTGCACCATGAAAGTCCAAGTGTCAAAGTCTCAAGGCCGATGGGCGCTCATGCATCAAAGTTTCAAGCACTGATAGGCGCATGTGTCAACAAGGGATCTGGAGTTGAAAGATGCTCGGAAACTGAGACATGGCTAATAGGAACAGCACATACAGGAGTCAAAGCCAGGGGAGAACTTGCACCCTGGTGTCCTAGGCCGCTCGTAAACTGTAACTGGTACAGCTTGAAAGGACAAAGGCGACACTGGCGTCGAAGCGCGCACTGATCTTGGACGCTTGTGTCCCGCTACAGGTTGGAAAAAGTCTCCTTCCTGATGGTTATCAGAATTATCCGAAGAAAAAGTCTCTGGGCTATCCCAGAAACTACAAGGTTTAACCTCCTTAACCTTCTTAAGCGCTACTGATGGGTGCAATTAGAGTCCACTGCAGACCTTTTCAATGGTCCGGAAAAGTTACGATCGTGCCTTCAGCCACCGTTTTCTTTTCTCCGGACTCAACGAATCCAAGCTTGAAGAAAGATGATGACCACTGTCCAAGACGCCTTTCCAACTCTGTCTTTCGCTATATGGGAAACATTTACAGGTGCGACTAGGGGCTGACTGGCTGTGTGGCAGACCCCACCGACCTCCCTTGGGCCTCTGGTATGGCTTCTCCCATGGGTGCGGGGAAGAATGTCAGGGCCCTTTAAATTTTTCTTTACAGAAAAGCATACGCACCGACTCACCTAGCTCAGCCATAGAGTTAGCTAACAGCTCAAACTTACGTTCAAACTTTACGTTGAGACTGGCAATGGCACTGGGATTGGAAGCATGGGAGTCGGGAACAGGATTATTGGTGAAAAAGAGGAAAGACTGGGTTTTTGGGGACAAAACAGGAATTCACAGGCACTTCATAATTGGGATGATTCCTGGCTACTAAAAGACCTTCCATACCTAGCAGTAGCCTTACATTTCCTATCTTTTCCTAACTTTTAACGGTAAGAAGACAGAACCCTCCATTGTTTTTCATCCCAGCCTATACACTCATTACAAGTTAAATCAATAGTGCAAACTTGACCCTTACATCTAACACAAACAGAATGGGAATTATACTTTGCTGAAGTTAACCATGTATTGCAGCCTTTGCTGCGATAACGGACACTTGACTTTCTAGTCAGACATCGCTAGATAAAACCTCAAAAATAACAGACTAAAAGCCCTAAACTGGTCAGAGTACTGTTAATTATGCCTGACTAGTTAATAAACGTCTAATGGAAATGACAAAAGAATCATAGTACTTCATCGAAGGTACTGGAAACTCGGTAAACAATGAAATCCAAACTCAAAGAAAGCTACAGCTCACGATCTTTGTCGAAAGCCGGTAGAAATAAAATTGAGCTTCTTTACCTATTCCCCTGGTAGTGGGCAGGGTACCAACCTACACCAAAACAAAAGAATTGCTGCCGCTATTTAAAATTCTAGCTACCAGTACTTAAGAAATACTTAGCTATGTAATTACTTGGTAAGTTAACGTTATTTTCAAATTTTAGCTACAGGTACTTAGAAATTCTTAGCTACGTAATTACTTGGTTAAGTTACTTTAATAAAACTCAAAATTATTTTTACTGAAGATACTTTGTCAGAAATACTGCAGTAGAACTTAGGATTCTAAAGTTCTTATATGTATAGTCATTTCAAAATATTAATCAAGTCTAAAAACTTCTGAAGATATTCTTCTACATTATTTACTAACTCAGATTACTCACCAACACAACAATATGGAAGGTCATAAGAACCCACGTCACACACCGGTTAGCCATATTTCATGTGGTGAACTGTACTTCAGCCTAGATGAACTGTACTTCAGCCTAGAAGACAAAACAATTATTAAAGCAGCATGGCTCTGTATACATAATAAATATAAAGTAAAGGTTTCAAGAATATTTCATTTTTAATGTAATGTTCTTCCCTACTTTACAAATACATACAATTCTAGTTAATAAATTCAAAGTTATAAGAAATTATTTATGTTCCATACAGACAATTCTCTTTGTTTTTATGTCTTCATGCCAAGAGCAGAAACATTAGCCCTAAAGGGATACACTGAAGTTGAATTAACGGCAGGATGGCTATCAATGACTGACAGCTCATTTAATGGAGATGTCTGTTACATCACATGTCAGATGTCCTTCACCCATGCAAAATCTGCCAGCACACAGAGATTGGAAGAGCTGAGAGAAAGTCCAAAAATTTCAATAATGGAATTTTTTGTCTATGCATAATACAATACTAACCACATTTACCCAAAATATGAAGTTTTCATACTAAAATTAATATTGTAATACGTACTTACCTGAACACCTGAATTAGCCCTGGTCACTGACCAGCCCAAACTATATCTCCACAAACTTACCCACAAAATTGGGTAAATTTTAACTGCCAGCAATACCAACGCTGCCGGTAAACACTGTCTACTGAGCTACCTGTACTAACGTTGGTAACACCGGTGGCAGGACCACCAACAGATTGCTCCCCATCCAATTGCAACAATCACTAATCAATGAAGAGGGGAGGTGGATGGGAGTCCTTAAGGTGTTCAGGTAAGTATTACAATATTACTTTTATTATGAAAACTTCATACTATTGCAATTCATTCCCTGAACACCTGAATTAGCCCGGTTAACAACATTTAAAAGGAGGTGGGCTCAATCTAATCCAGCCCGGCCAACTCACTGGACATACGCAAGTAACTCTGTTCCACCCACAATATATGTATAATGTAACTCATCTCTTTGCTCACTTTGTTAGATGAGATTGCAAGCGGAGAGAGTACCTCAACGACAGTCTCGTCAGTCATGTCTCGTCTCCATCCAGCTAACCTCCCATGGGGTATTCAATACCTCACATGTATGGAGGGGAATTGAAGCCTCCAATGTGGCTGTCTAGCCTCTCATGTATGGAGGAGGAGTTGTCTGAGCAACTCCTTCCAGTTCTCCGCTGAATACTGCAAATGACGAGTGCACTTGAAGACTAGAGTGTTTGACGAAGTTGTCCAGTCAAGCAATTCTAGCCTACCTACAATGTATTGACATACACCCAATGAGGAACTTTCGGCTAATGAACAAAAAACCTATAAGGATCTATAATAAAACCCCACCCACCACCTTAAAAAAAATAAAAACCTTTACAGGCAGTTCCCGGTTTACAACGGGTTCGGCTTACGACGTTCAGAGGTTACAGAGCTTTTCAATTATATTTATCAGAAATTATTTCCAGGTTTACGACGCATGTTCCAGGGTTACGGCGCCCACAACGCTGATCTGGCAGAAAAAAATGTTATTGTTATAATACAATTAACCCTCTTACGCCGATTGGACGTATTAAACGTCGAGTCAAAATGTCTCCCGTATGCCGATTGGACGTATCATACGTCGGCTCAAAAAAGTTTTTTTAAAAATTCGCGGAAAAATACTTTTAGGCCTACCAGCCGAAAACTTTTGTATCACGCGCCTTGGGGGATGCTGGGAGTTCACGAATCAAGGCATTGTTTTGTTTACAATCGCTACGCAGGCGCGCAAAGCCGCGAATTTCTTTCTTATCGCCAAAAACTAAAAAGTATCAGTGACACATCTCGGAAATTATTTCGTCACTTTGACATAATTTTTGCACCATTTTAAATTATCCTTTACATGAAGTATTATATATGAAAATGTGCGCAATTTCATTTAAAATACAACAAAAAAATACTCATGATTGTAGCTTTTATCAGTTTTGAAATATTTTCATATAAATAACGATAAGTGCAAAAATTTCAACCTTTGGTCAAATTTGACTCTACAGAAATGGTCGAGAAACGCAATTGTAAGATAAAATTCTTATATTATAGCAATATTCAATCATTTGCCTTCATTTTGCAACAAATTGGACGTCTCTAGCACAATATTTCGATTTATGGTGAATTTATGAAAAAACTTTTTCCTCACGTTCGTGCGATAACTCTTCCGATAAATTTTTTCGTGCGATTGTCCTAATGTTTGCACCCTTTTAAATTTGCCGTTACATAAAGTTTTATATATGGAAATGTGCGCAATTTCATGCACAATACAACTAAAAACAACCCATGGTTGTAGCTTTTATCAGTTTCGAAATATTTTCATATGAATAACGTTAAGTGCAAAAATTTCAATTTCTGTCCGGTTCAACTTTGACTCTACCGCAAATGGTAGGAAAAACGCAATTGTAAAGCTAAAACTCTTATATTCTAGTAATATTATTTCAATCATTTACCTTCATTTTGCAACGACTTGGAAGTCTCTAGCACAATAATTTTGCGATTTATGGTGAATTTCATGAACAAAAAAAAAAAAATTTTCCTTACGTTCGCGCGGTAACTCCGAATTTTTTTGTGCGATTGTCGAAATGTTTGCACCATTTAGAATTAGCAGTTATATAAAGTTTTATATATGAAAATGTGCGCAATTTCATGTAGAATACAACTAAAAATGATTGAAGGTTGTAGCTTTTCTCTTTTTTCGAAATATTTGCATATAAATCACGATAAATAGAAAAAAAACCACGTTCGGTCAAATTTGACTACCGAAATAGTTGAAAAACGCAATTGTAAGCTAAAACTCTTACGGCCTAGTAATATTCCGTCATTTTTCTTCATTTTGAAACAAATTTGAAGTCTCTAGAACAATATTGTGATTTATGGTGAATTTTTGAAAAATATATTTACCTTCACTCATCCGCTCGCCGATTCGCGGCCGCAAGTCTCCGAAATACGTACATCGCATTATCCTAATATTTGCTCCTTTTCATATTAGCCTTTTTATAGTTTCATATATCAAAATGTGCGCAAATTCATGAAGAATACAATAAAAAATAATTGAAGGTTGTAGCTTTTTCCATCTCCGAAATATGTGCATATAAATAAATATATATATAAAAATTTCGACATTCGGTCAAATTTAACTCGTCCAAAATGGTCGAAATCTGCAATTCTAATCTAAAACTCTTACAGTATCGTAATATTCAATCATTTGTCTTAATTTTGAAACAAATTGGAAGTCTCTAGAACAATATTTAGAATTACGGTGAATTTTTGAAAATAACATTTTTTTACGTCCGCACGTTACGAATTCGTACATCATTTTGCGATAATATTTTTCCGGTGTTGCTTTTATTGTTTTACTATGTATTATATATCAAAAGGATTGCAATTTAGTGTACAATACAACGAAAAAAAAATTAACTCGTTAGCTTTGACCGTTTTTTGCACAGCGTGATTTGAATACAATTATCTATGAATATTTTTTTTTTCGCAACCATATATTTACATATGATAATGATATTATTTTTCATTTCTGATGATTGCATACTAAACTTCAGGCAATGGAAAAAAAATGAGCCAAAAATGAACTCTTAATCTTTAAAACTAAGCGCGCTGTGATTTTTTGAAAAAATTATTTTTTCCGCTTCTGCGCTCACTCCAAACCGGCGCCGGCATACAGGAGAGGTTTTGATTTTTAGGGCTTCGGCGTAAGAGGGTTAAGTTTGTTCATACTTACCTGGCAGATATATATATAGCTGTATTCTCCGAAGTCCGACAGAATTTCAAAATTCGCGGCACACACAGTGGGCGGCCAGGTGGTAGTACCCATTCCCGCCGCTGGGAAAGGCGGATTATCAGGGGGAACTATTCCCCATTTTTCTTTTATTCATATTTTATCAGTGCCACTGTCTCCTGAGGGGAGGTGGGTGGGCACTTTAATTATATATATCTGCCAGGTAAGTATGAACAAACTTAATTGTATTATAACAATAACATTTTGTTCATGAAACTTACCTGACAGATATATATATAGCTGAATCCCACCTTCGGATGGTGGGAAGAGACAGAATAGGATTTTTGGGAAACTAAATTAAGTAGATGATATACATCTTGGTTCCTCACCTGTTAGCATAGCCGACTTCGTGATTACTGTCACCAAAGTCTGCTTCTGCGTTACTAGAGTTTGCCAGCGAGGTAGAGACCTGTAATGCTGGTGCGCTCTAGATGATCTGTCACGGGGGCGTGACCACAATGTGACTAGACCATATGACCATACTTCTGAGGGCAACGAAGCTAAAAACCACCACCTGACCTAACCTATCAAAGTTAGTTCCATAACTTCTAGGCTAAAGAAAAGGAACGCGCCTCAAGCGACCAACCCTTCAAAGTTAAAAGCACACCTATCCCTTTTCTATAGGATAGGATTCGTGTTGCTTGCTGCCCCCAATAATATATCTACGGATATGTATGGTCCTAGCGACTTACAGATCTCAAATGTCGTCTTCACATCCCGTCGGGAGTGTGAAGCGAACACAGAGTTGCTTCGCTAAAGAGTGGCACTCAGGATGTTACTGAGTGTCATGCCCTGTTGAAATGCTTCCGAGGCCGCCCCCTCACCTCTTGAGCATTCATATTAAGAAAAAATCTCAAATCTTTATGCAAACATAATGAATGAGACTTCTTAAAAGAACTCCTTGACTATAATGCCAGGGTGTTCTTGGACATGAACCAGTCTGGTCTTTTACGGAACACCGCAGATTGTCCATTGACCTCGACTTTCTATAGTTTTATCAGATAAAACTTGAGAGACCCGACAGGGCACAGGACTCTCTAATGCCCTTGCCCAATAATTTGTGCCATACCCTTGGTCTCCAAGCCTTCGAGTCAAGGGTTAGACAGGTTTTCGTTCTTATCAAGAACGGAAGGCTTAGAGGACAGACCGCATTATGTCCTTTAAAGCTAAACCTCTGATGATGGCTAAAACCTCACTAACCCTCTTTGCCGTGGCTAGAGCGGTTTAGAATGTTAGCCTTTCTGGTCACGTGTATTAAGTTCGCAGAAAGGATAGGTTCGAAATGCTTTTGGCATCAGAAACTCAGACTACGTCTAAGTTCCATGCCGGAACCTGCGATCCAGAGAATTTCAAGATCTCCCCAGACCTCAAGATCGTGAAGCTTTGTTGTTTGACAGAACCGAATCTCTGAGCCTAGAGGCCGTCAACAACATATTTGCATATTCTACAATAGTTAGGACTTCTAGCGTATCTCATACTTCATACGGAAAGATAGAACCATAAAGAAATTCACAGAGGTCGAGGTGGAGGAACAGTCATTTCCCTTCACTATCTCCAGAAACGGCCCCCGTCCGATTGAACACTGAAAATAGGCAGCACTGCTTTGCCTTGGCCAAGAGACTGCCATTAATCTTGAAGATCTTATCGCTTCTCGATAGTCTGAACGCCTTCAGACTCAGAGAGGAGAGATATTAGATACTTCACTAAGTGACGATGTTAGATTACACCGAGATTCTCTCGGGAAGGGTCTTTGGACAATTCTCTGAATTACCTGACCTCTGTGAATCCACCTCTTAGAGGCCAACATGTGGTGACTAAAGCTAATCCTCTAGGATCATGAATAATGGGAACAACTTAAGAGGAAGCTCCTTCGTCTTCAATATTACGAAAAACTTAACGAAAGGACGCCCTCAGTCTCTCCTCACTTTCGACATACTTCTAAGTGAGGATTACTCAGACGTCAGTAGTTGTTGCCTTCGATCGAGAAGACCCGCGACGGCGTGCACTAGTTTAACGAACCTCTTGAGGATCGTTACGTTCCGTGCCCAAGCCCATAACCAATTCTCTCTTCTTGAGCTATGTTCGCATCCAAACTCACCCTTCGAGGAACTGGAGAGCCGACCAATTTGGCTTCCATTCTTTCAGACAATGTGCCAGAACATCTGTTCCTCTGTTCGGATGTCTGGCACCCTCTCGCTATCACCCGAGGTGATCCTCAAGCCGTTGAGAGAAAATTAGAATTATTACTAGATCTTTTATGTTATTCCAATTTCTTCGTGAGGAAAAATTGTAGAGGTCGAATTGCTGTTTATTCAGGGAAAACAAGCTTCTCCAGCGAGGAAATGGTCCCCAGCAAACTCATCCATTCCCTCACTCAGCCTTGCTTCCTTCCCTAAATAAGGCTGCGCTTTGCATAAGCAGGAGAGCATTATTATAGTGCTATGCCGCGGTAGATTCGTACAGAATTCTCTGTTACCGTGCGGTAAACCCGCACCGAACAAGTATAAGAGATATCTTGTTGAAATTTTCTAAGTAAACGGAAGGCATGTTCATTCATGATTACTAGAAATTTCCTCAACCCGAGGCTAAAATCCATGATTGTAGGGCAGAGAGACGGTTTATTCAGCCATTCCCGCAAGGGAGAGAGACTAACCAACCGCGCATGACACCGAGCTAGCCGGTATCTGCGTAGATCACAGTAACGCAGCCTTGTTCATCGTCTCGCACTATCTGCCTGAGTTGCCAGCTACTCCTTTTACGAAGGGATAGGTATGAAATTATCGAGCAAAAGGAAACTCTCAAGCAGGCTATATTTAAACGAAACAAAATTCGCTAAATACAGAAGCTGAGTTGGTGTTGCAGTTCAATTAGAATACTTCTCGTCTAAGTCGCAATCCGTAGAATAACTAGGATATGCGCCTACCCCTCGGACAATTCACTGCTTAGTAGAATCATGTCGCGAGGTTAATATACGTAGTATATTTATAGGATTCTGAACAACGATCTCCATCCTAAATTCTTTCCTTCAAGAAAACAAAATAAGGATTGGAGATCGACCACCTTCGATCTCTATCAAAAAGAGTGAAGGAGAAGTCTTCCTCGAAGGAAAGCTTCAATGGTGAACAGAATACTATCTGCCTGAGATGCCAGCTACTCCCTTTACGAAGGAATAGGTATGATATTATCGAGCAAAAGGAAACTCTCAAGCAGGCCTATTTAAACGAAACAGAATTCGCTAAATACAGAAGCTGAGTTGGTGTTGTCGTAACAATACCTGAAGAGTTGTTCTTACTCCGAAAACTCTTGGAAGGTTGAAGGGAGTGTCAAATAAATACATTAGAACAACAGTTCTTTCGGCTTCTATCCGCAGAGGTAAATACGATATGCGTATATGACTTGACCCATGCGTTAGCAAAATGACGCAAAGATAAACTACGTAAGTATTGTAGTAATTTGAACATCGAATTCTCTACTACATCTTTCCTCGACGAGGAAGAGAGAAAGAAAGGAAAACGACTGTCCACGTTCTAATGAATGAGACTTTTTAAAAGAACTCCTTGACTCTTTGCCAAGACTCTTTGCCAAAAAAGAAAAGGAGTAATATTCGAATAGAGATCATCAAGAGAGAACAGAGGATCGAAAAGGACCGTTCAATGTTCTTATGATATTGGACATAAGACTTCCTGGATCTAGTCTACAAGTCTTTTTCTTACCTCCCCGGATGAGCCTCTGAAATGAATGAGAGCTCTTCCGAAATTTGTTAATGAGTTTATCCGCTTAAACGATAAAAACGTTAAAATCTATGTCAATGAGAACTACCCCATTTATGAGGGGTCCCCCACTTAAATGACAAAACGTTTAGTATCTTGACTAATGGGGCAAAACGTCCTGTTACTTGAACAAAACGATTAGCACTTTGCTAATAGGGAAAACCCTTTAACATGACCGAAATAAAGTCACCCAGGAATCCGAGTATATAATCTTCCCGATTCTCAGAGAAATCGATGAAGAGGAAAGAGGGATCGAAGAAAAAATTCGGGTATGTCTCTCCGCTAACTCCGAATCCTTTTAAAAAAATTTGTAAAGGAATGTCCTGTGGAGAGTCCTGAAAAAACCTCCTCTTGACGAGCGTTTATAAAGCGTCAAGCGTCCTAAGAAACGTCCTGAACAGCAAATAAGACGCCTTCTACAAGTCTTTTCTCTCGCAAAGCGTCCTGCCGAGCTTCCACTGAAGCGTCCTGGCGAATGTCCACAAAAGCGTCCTGCCGAGCGTCCTCAAAAGCGTCCTGCTGAGAGTCCTCAAAAAAACGTCCTGCGTAGCTACGAGCGTGTCTGAGCAGAGAACACCAAGTCTTCTGAACGACGTTTCAGAGAGGAACTCGTTGAGCGCCCTGATGCATGCAAGGCCCGCCAAGAGGCGTCCTGGCGAGCGACCTTGCCAACATCTCAATGTTATGACGAACCGCGTTTTGCGTATGACGTTGAATATTTTCAAGGGACGTCCTCATGCGAGTCTCCATGGAGAGCCGCACGCTGCTCCTGAAGTGTGTGAACACTAAAGGAAGACGTATGGCTTTCGTCTTCAAGACGGGCCTTAAAGACCTTCATACATTCTTACAAAGACAGTGGCCGCCTGTGCGACAACTTGCGTCTTAGTAATGCCAAAGAACATCTCCAGAAACGCACTCAGCAAAGGAACGCCGAGCTTCCGAAAGACACCCTCGCAAGGTGCTTGCCGAGCGTCCTGGAGAATGTCTCTACTTATCGGACGTCGAGCACCTCCAAAAGCTTCCTCACGTCTAAATTGCCCTTCTTATGCCGAACCAGAGACATAAGTTGTTTGACTGTGCAAAGCAGCTTGCCGGACGTCAAACTTATCAGCTTGCTTTTTCGAAGTAAAGCGAACGTTACATAACGTATACGGAGCGCCATGAGGAGAGGAGACGAATACTGAGTTGCTCCTCCAAAAGGTGGAATCTAGAATGTCCTTGATTACCAAATTCTTTTGGAATGCTAGCGAGGTTGAAACAGCTTCATGAGCGTTCACTCGCAGGAGGCTCAAATCACTCTTCTGGCAAGATGAATGAGCCTCCTTAATATGTCCCTTAGGAAAAGAGCCAGTGCATTCTTCGAAAAGGGTAAATGTGGTCTCTTCCTGAGCACCATACATTACCCGAAGGACCTCTTACTTCCTTCGTTTATGTAAATAAAATTCGAGAGCCCTGACAGGGCACAGGACTCTTTCATCCTCTCGTGACGAGAGAGAGGAACCGTTGAAGCGTCCTCTTCTCTAAAGCTTCTTTATGGGGCGCGAGTCCTTCCGAGAGCTCCAACACCCTGTGTGGGGAGGACGCCTCGGAGGACGAGAAACAATCCTTCAAGATTCGTGCACGTGCTCGATCTTCGGCAGCCTGGAAGCGACAACAGGGACCTGCCGAAAGGAAGCCAGATCAGCATGAAAAAACCCGTAACCCTCCTTCGGCTTTTGACATGCCCTCTCCTGGTTTCCTGGGAGTCCGACAGAGGTCAGGCATTAGAGGCGTTATGGGGCCCGATTGACGTTCCCTCCTGCGAGAGAGAGGAACGTGAAGCGTCCTCTTCTCTAAAGCTTCTTAGAGGGCGCGAGTCTTCCAAGAGCTCCAAAACCCTTCGCGGGGAGGACGCCTCGGAGGACGAGAAGCAATCCTTCAAGATTCGTGCACGTGCACGATCTTTAGCAGCCTGGGAAGCGTCAACAGGTCCTGCCGAAGGGACGCCAGATCGGTGGGGAGCCCCCATAACCCTCTTGCGGCTTTCGACATGCCCTCTCCCTGAGTCCTGGAGTCCGACAGAGGTCCAGGCCTAGAGGCATTATGGGGCCGATCTGACGCCCCCTCCACAACACAAGGGCACTACACTTCACAACACTGATTGGAGAGCGAGCACTTTAGTCTAAGATTACTTGATGTAAACCTCTAGCAGACACTTCTTCTAGGCCCGTAAGCCATACCACAGGGTTAGGCAAAATAAAATCTACAGGAGGTTAGAAGGTTCATTATTTCTAACTTCTGTTTACTGTGGAGGAAAACTCCTGATTCTAACACGCTCTAAAATGCGTACATGAATCCTCCTTCTTCCGTAATCAGTCACACATTACACTAATTACATTGAACTTATGCAATGAAAACATGTAAACGTCATATATACTAAGCGAGTGTCTACCGAAAGCTCCGGTAGCCTCACCTTACCCCATGCAGACAACAAAGTCTGAAACTAGGCTAACTAGCTTCAGACGTCAAATGCAATAAAAAAATTTACGATAGCGTATGCCTAGCCACAAATCCAAGTCAATAATCAAAAGAATAATTAGGATACTTAAGCGGCTAATGAAGTTTCAAAATCCTAGGCGGAGGTCTGTAAACAGTTGTTTACCGACCGGCGACAGAAAAAATATGAATAGAAAATGGGAATAGTTTCCTGATATCCGCTCCTCCCAGCGGCGGAATGGTACTACCTACCTGCCGCCCACTGCGTGTGCCGCGAATTTTGAAATTCTGTCGGACTTCGGAGAATACAGCTATATATATATCTGTCAGGTAAGTTTCATGAACAAAATATTACTCAAAAAAGCAAAATAATCAATATTTGAAGTTTTTTTTTCATAAAAAATGCAATAAGAATGCAGTTTACATAGTTTTTAATGCACCCAAAGCATTAAAAGTAAAGTTTTCTTAGGATTTTTGACAATGTTCCAATCCAACTTATGGCGATTTTCAGCTTACAATGCGTCCCAAGAACGGAACCCCCATCTTAACACGGGGACTGCCTGTACTTCCCATGCGAGAAAGAATTACCTAAGCACTGCATTTGCTGCCATAAAAGGGCCCAACGAGTAACCCTCCACCAAAGAAAATTTAATGTCTTTCGGACAGAACGACGTAAAAACTGATACAGACTTCCATGTGGCCGCTTCTAAAATAGCTGATACCTAAAATTCCTTAAAAATGCCGAAGAGGTAGCTATGCCCCTAATATTAGGGTAAAAAACCGCATGGTACAGGGGTGGACCATGTACGATCAATGTGTACAACCCCAAGAAAAGTACATTATAACGCGTCCTGACACCGGAGTAGAGGTCTTTAGCTCCGTTTCTCACCAACAAGAAGTCGCGTCTGATGCCCATCTCCGATGTCAGGACGCGTTATAATGTACTTTTTTTGGGGTTGTACACATTGATCGACATGGTCCACCCCTGTACCATGCGGTTTTTTACCCTATGTGCCCTTGGGCGCGATTCACAACCGATTGAACTAGAAGAGGTAGCCTGAAAAATAACCTACCGCAGAAAGAAGCTAGTAGCATTCCTAGAAATCGGCCTTGAAGGGTTTTTCAGAGAGACGAATAAAGTCCGGGGATGCGGCAAGAGCGTAGCTGTACGGGAGGGACAAAATAGACCTTAAGAGCCCTAACCGGACACAGATGCATTTCTAAGGCATTTCCCCCACCCCCACAAAATCCTCTAACAGGAAACCTTTCAGGCTCTTGGCAGGGGAATATTCTCTGATTCAGACTTTGCAACAACCTCAGGCAAGTATAAAAAGGTAAAATATCCTTACCTGAGAATGTTACTACCTGGCCACTGCCTGAATCTCTCCCACTCTTTTGCTGTGGCCAGGCGAAACCAGGAACAAAACTTTCTTGGTTAGATCTCTCAATGATAACTCCTCCAAAGGCTCAAAACTCAAAGAACTCAACAGACTTACGATCGCCGCTAAATCCCACAAAGGGGCCCGAAGCGGGATCACCGGACGCTCAATCCTGAAAGACCTTAGTAAGCCATGCAAAATTCAGTTATTTGACAACTCCGGAAGGTGGAATCTGAACGTATACCCGGCAATAGTCGAGTACAACTTTTTGGATTTCCTGAGGAATAGGAGGAAATCAGCCACTTTCGCAATTGTAGGACGAGAAATACTGTGCCCTTCCTTCCTACACCAGTTACGTTACATGGCCCATCTCGCCTCATAAAGTCTTCTGGTTGATTTCCTTAAAGGTGTCGAGCCATTGCTTGAGAGCCCCTTACTACGAGCTGCTCGCTGGATAGCCTCCAATCAGCTAGCTTCAGCACGCGGAGGTTCCGATGATAATAATGAAAACGTGGTTGTTTGAGAAGATCCCTCCTTTCTGGAAGGATCACAGGGGGCTCCTCCATCTCTAGCAGATCTGGGAACCATGGTCTCTGGGGCCAAAAAGGAGTTATGAGAGTCATCTGCGTGCTTGTGCTGTTCCTTAGCTTTATCAGGACATGATGAATCAACCTGAAGGAGGGGGAAAACATACACCTGACTGTTGTCCCACAAACGGAGCATTGCGTCTGTCCCGCAGGACATGGGATCCACTACTGGAGAGAAGTAAACCGGTAGACAGAAATTTAACCTTGTGGCAAACAGGTCTAAAGTAGCTGCCCATTTCCTTAGTAAAAGATAGACTTCTTCTTGGGCTAAGGTCCACTCATCCCCAAGAACTTCCTGAGACCGACTCAATGCATCTGCTAATACAGTGAGCTTCCCCACAACAAACTGGGAAAGAGAAACTCTGTGGTTCTTGCACTAGTGAAGAATCCTTTGTGCTACAAGATTTAAAGTTGATGATTTTGGTCCTCCTTCTTTTCTGAGGTATAGTAAGGCTGTAACATTGTCTGAAAAGAGGTCTACTGTTTGCCCTTCGACTGCCTCCTCTATTGCTCTTAACTCACAGAAATTGATCAGTTCCTCCCGATCCGGATCCCTCCTAAGGCCCTTGGCCTGAGCATCCTCTAGGGTTGCTTCCCAACCCTGATCTGAAGTATCTGTATACAGATGAACGTCCGGAATTGGGAGGACTAGACTTACACCGTTGGTCAGATGATGTTCGTCTGACCACCACCGAAGATCCTCTTGGCAGGCATTGTCCTTGACTACCACTGTGCTCTCTTCCAGAAAGTTCCAGCGATTCCTGAGACGTGCCTGCAAAGAGCACATCCGAAGACAAAGACCCCAGAACTAGAAGGCAGATGAGACATTCTACCCAAACAAGCTCTTCCACTCACTCACTGGTTGAGCTCTGTGAGACATAAAACTTTCCGGCTAACTCAGGATGGCAGGAAGTCTGAAGGATGCGGCAAGAGCGTAGCTGTACGGGACAAATAGACCTTAAGAGCCCTAACCGGACACAGATGCATTTCTAAGGCATTTCCCCCACCCCCACAAAATCCTCTAACAAGGAAACCTTTCAGGCTCTTGGCAGGGGAATATTCTCTGATTCAGACTTTGCAACAACCTCAGGCAAGTATAAAAGGTAAATATCCTTACCTGAGAATGTTACTACCCTGGCCACTGCCTGAATCTCTCCCACTCTTTTGCTGTGGCCAGGCGAAACCAGGAACAAAACTTTCTTGGTTAGATCTCTCAATGATAACTCCTCCAAAGGCTCAAAACAGTCCAAAGAACTCAAACAGACTTAACGATCGCCGCTAAATCCCACAAAGGGCCCCGAAAGCGGGATCACCGGACGCTCAATCCTGAAAGACCTTAGTAAGCCATGCAAAATTCAGTTATTTGACAACTCCGGAAGGTGGAATCTGAACGTATACCCGGCAATAGTCGAGTACAACTTTTTGGATTTCCTGAGGAATAGGAGGAAATCAGCCACTTTCGCAATTGTAGGACGAGAAATACTGTGCCCTTCCTTCCTACACCAGTTACGTTACATGGCCCATCTCGCCTCATAAAGTCTTCTGGTTGATTTCCTTAAAGGTGTCGAGCCATTGCTTGAGAGCCCCTTACTACGAGCTGCTCGCTGGATAGCCTCCAATCAGCTAGCTTCAGCACGCGGAGGTTCCGATGATAATAATGAAAACGTGGTTGTTTGAGAAGATCCCTCCTTTCTGGAAGGATCACAGGGGGCTCCTCCATCTCTAGCAGATCTGGGAACCATGGTCTCTGGGGCCAAAAAGGAGTTATGAGAGTCATCTGCGTGCTTGTGCTGTTCCTTAGCTTTATCAGGACATGATGAATCAACCTGAAGGAGGGGGAAAACATACACCTGACTGTTGTCCCACAAACGGAGCATTGCGTCTGTCCCGCAGGACATGGGATCCACTACTGGAGAGAAGTAAACCGGTAGACAGAAATTTAACCTTGTGGCAAACAGGTCTAAAGTAGCTGCCCATTTCCTTAGTAAAAGATAGACTTCTTCTTGGGCTAAGGTCCACTCATCCCCAAGAACTTCCTGAGACCGACTCAATGCATCTGCTAATACAGTGAGCTTCCCCGCAACGAACTGGGAAAGAGAAACTCTGTGGTTCTTGCACTAGTGAAGAATCCTTTGTGCTACAAGATTTAAAGTTGATGATTTTGGTCCTCCTTCTTTTCTGAGGTATAGTAAGGCTGTAACATTGTCTGAAAAGAGGTCTACTGTTTGCCCTTCGACTGCCTCCTCTATTGCTCTTAACTC
The DNA here is from genome assembly GCF_015104395.2 of Macrobrachium nipponense. Taxonomy (NCBI): domain Eukaryota; kingdom Metazoa; phylum Arthropoda; class Malacostraca; order Decapoda; family Palaemonidae; genus Macrobrachium; species Macrobrachium nipponense. The sequence goes on from NC_061108.1 coordinate 29,135,582, forward strand.
ACAGAAATTGATCAGTTCCTCCCGATCCGGATCCCTCCTAAGGCCCTTGGCCTGAGCATCCTCTAGGGTTGCTTCCCAACCCTGATCTGAAGTATCTGTATACAGATGAACGTCCGGAATTGGGAGGACTAGACTTACACCGTTGGTCAGATGATGTTCGTCTGACCACCACCGAAGATCCTCTTGGCAGGCATTGTCCTTGACTACCACTGTGCTCTCTTCCAGAAAGTTCCAGCGATTCCTGAGACGTGCCTGCAAAGAGCACATCCGAAGACAAGACCCCAGAACTAGAAGGAAGAGGGAGACATTCTACCCAACAAGCTCTTCCACTCACTCACTGGTTGAGCTCTGTGAGACATAAAACTTTCCGGCTAACTCAGGATGGCAGGAAGTCTGAAGGAGCCAATCATTGAAATACCTCCTCATCCTGAATCCTCGACAATGCATTATAGCAGAAATTGGAGACATTACCCTCGTAAACACCTGAGGTGCTGTAGTCAGACCAAAGCAGAGTACTTTGAACTGAAAAGTTCTGGATGGATCTGAGAACCGAAGGAACTTGCCATCCAAGTACCTTAGGAATTGGAATAAAAAACTTTAGACTAAAGGCCAAGCAGTCGGGACAATGAGGTAATTCAGAACTGAATGAGAAACAAATGTAAAGGTTTTAAAGATGTATCAAGAGGAAAATCTCAGTTGCACTATGAAACAATTATTAAGAAAGGGTGGAAAGCAATAAAGAAGAAAGGTAATATGAACGGAGGTAGAGTACAAGAATGAACAGGGGTTGCAGCTAGGGGCTAAAGGGGTGCACTTCCCCTTACAGGGCACTCCATTTGGCAAGATTTTTTTTTTTTTTTTTTTTTTTTTTGTCTGAGGGGTGCATAGAGACAGTACAACCTGTGATAAAATCATCACAGGTCCTAATGAGAAGATCCAATGACTTGTTGGTAAAGTCCCTCCAGGAAATGAGGTAAAGGTAGTCTGGTTCAGGGAACTCTTGCCTGGACATCCTAAACAAGGGATGTAGAAGTCTAAGGCCAAATCATGCCTAAATCAAACACTACAAATAACAAGTGCTGAAAACCCCAAAACAAAAGTCATTCACACAAGAAAGAATTATTGCATTGCCTCAAACACACCCATAATGACAGCGTGTGTAACATGTCTGTGCAACGTCAGACAAAGAGAAACTGACGCTATGCACTGTGTGGGTGGCCACACACCACAAACTCCTCACAAGGAAGACAATCAACTTTAAAACACGGTTTACAAGCTTCAATCAATCACAATTGTGCCATATGTACATCCACTTACACAAACAAGGGTTTATATCCTCATAGGAGCAAAAATTTTTCAATGAAAAACTAGCTTCCATTAGCGGATGGACATGCTCACACGAGGTTGTGTCATTATTTCTATAGTCCATAAATTCACTAATGGCACCTTTTAGACTAACTAAAATCAACTGGGCAGGTCAAAAGAGAATTAGCTGGGATCTTGACTTCAAAGGAGGATGTAGTGCCTCTTTATCTCACATGACATCTTTTTATAAATTTGCTCATAAATATACCAAAGGCTGCTGTTGGTTTTAGTTCTTATCTTTTATGATAGGCTAGTATGTCTATTATAAAGGTAATTTTGCAAATAAATAGAAAACCCACGTATAAATCCAAAAAAGTTATGGCACAGGATATTGGTACGGCAGCCGTATCCCTGATTGCGATAGATATTGGTATGGCAGTGAATTGCGCATGCATCAATTTCAGACTTCCTGCCATACAAATAACATAGTGTAATGGGGGAATGTCACATTCTGTCATTGGTGCCGTATTGCGCTATTGACTTGCTGTAGGTATGGCAGTTTGCTAATCATGCAGCAGTTGCCGTACACTGTTGCTAAGAGCTATAGGTACGGCACTAGAAGATCAGCAACAGTAGTAATAATAGTCGAACTGAATTGTTTCCCTGAACATGTTCAATTCAAAATGTCAAAGTGAAGCACCATACAGTCATCACCAAAGCACCAAAACATTTTGACAGTAAATGAAAATATAAAAAATCACAATAGTAATACTTAAACATACAGTGGTACCTCGAGATGCGAAATTAATCCGTTCCGAGGCGGCTTCGTATCATGAGCTTTTCATATCTTGGACCACATTTTACATGTAAAATGGCTAATCCATTCCAAGCCCTCCAAAAACACCCCAGTAAATTTCATAATAAAGCTAAATTGACCTATAAACAATGAAATACTACAACAATTTAGACCATTCAATACCTAACTTAATACGTACTGCTAATATATACCTGTAAATAAAGTGTATTAGTGTACATGGTATACAAGAAATACTGTACGTACATACGTACGTATGTAGTAAAATGTGGAAGCTTACCTTTCAAGTGAGGCTATCTCTGAAAGTGGTGACAGAGGGGGACAAACAGCAGATACTACGTACGTACACTTAAATTTACGACACACACAAAAAAATGTAAGGAAAACATAAACTAAACTTTACGAAACACACTAACAAAACTGTAACACTTAACTTTACAAAAAACTTAATATAAAAGTTTTTAATTTTTTTTTATTTTTACATTTTTTTTTTTTACTTTTTATCATTTATTTATTTCTTTATTTATTTATTCTTTTTTTTTTTTCAACTTCTTCACCACTTTCAACTTTCTGTTTTTTAGTATCACTTGGTTCTTCCTTTTTGCTTACTACTCCTACTAAAGGCCTCTTTAAAAAATGATATTGTTATGTTACAATAAAGTTTCATACATACTTACCTGGCAGATATATATACATAGCTAAGACTCCGTCGTCCCCGACAGAAATTCAAATTTCGCGCCACTCGCTACAGGTAGGTCAGGTGATCTACCGGCCTGCCCTGGGCGGCAGGACTAGGAACCATCCCCGTTTTCTATCATATTTTCTCTCTTCCACCTGTCTCCTGCGGGGAGGCTGGGTGGGCCTTTAATTGTATATATCTGCCAGGTAAGTATGTATGAAACTTTTATGTAACATAACCAATTATCATTGTCATACAATCAACTTACCTGTCAGATATACATAGCTGATTGGCACCCTTCGGTGGAGGGTAAGAGACAAGCTTCTATATGGAATAGACAGGTAAACAACATATGTTGTAGGTATAAATAAAACCTTGGTTCCTACCTGATAGGTGGTAGACTTCGTGGGTGTTTGCCCAGTAGTCTGCATCACCTCAAGAAACTTTAGCGAGATATATGATCTATGGCCAAGAGTTCTTGTGGGTCTGCCGATGGGGTCTTAACCCACTTACTCGGCAGAGCCTAAAAGGACTTTGTCAATGGGTGCTGATCCACTTATATGACAATACACCTTATGAAGGAGCACACAACCATCCCGACCACCTGATCCTAACCATCTGTTAGAACTACAGATTGTTAAGAGTTATCCCCGAACTCGTCACAACAATCGTAACTCAAAACCACTACGCACACATACATAATTTTCAAAAAAAAATTATACTCAACTAATTGGATATGACAAGAATTCTCTTACTGAACAACATAGACGGCCGCCCTTGCTAGCCTAAGTCCTCCATTGTTTCGAAGAGACTCGACCATATCCAAAAAGAAGAAAAGTATATACATTTAAGGATTGGTGTCGGCTCCCGTACCCAGAATCGTATCCGACCGATACGAAAGGACCTAGAGAAAAAACACTTCTCATATGTCACACGCACGTCTTTCAAGTAATGAGTATGCAAAATACTGAGTTGCATCTCCAAAATGTCGTATCTATTTATTTTTAAGCGACATATTCATATGAAACGAGAGAGACGTCGCTGTATTGCTCTCTTTCATGAGCTTTTACTCTCAACAGTTGTAACTGTTCGTCAGGACAGGCCTTATGAGCGTCTGTAATGACGTTTCTTACAACGAATGCCAGCGCATTCTTGGACATCAGTCTTGTGGGGTCTTTTACCGCGCACCAAAGACCTTGTCTAGAGCCTCCCATTTGATGCTTTCTCTGAAGGTAGAACTTCAGAGCTCTAATAGGGCATAGAGACCTCTCTGCTTCTCTGCCTACGAGACTCGACATGCCTTTGACATCGAATGACTTAGGCCAGGGATTCGTAGGATTCTCGTTTTTCACTAAAAACAGGGTCTTAAACGAGCAAATCGCTGAGTCTCCCTTGAATCCTACTTTATCCTGCAGAGCATGCAATTCACTAATTCTCTTTGCCGTAGCTAAAGATAATAGGAATAGGCATTTTCGGGTAATGTCTCTAAACGATGCCCGATGAGGAGGTTCGAATCTTTCCGATGACAGATACTTTAGAACTACGTCTAGGTTCCAGTTCGGAGGTACTGGTTCCTTAGACTTTGAAGTCTCAAAAGACCTTATAAGATCGTGGAGATCTTTATTATCTGCCAGATCTAAACCTCTGTTCCTGAATACAGCCGAGAGCATACTTCTGTATCCCTTTAATGTGGATACGGCTAGATGAGATTTTTCTCTCAGGAATAGCAGGAAATCAGCAATTTCCGCTATAGAGGTAGTGGAGGAGGACAACTTCTTGGATCTACACCACCTTCTAAATACCTTCCACTTTGATTGGTATACTTTCGTAGTGGAGGTTCTGCGTGCTCTCGCGATCGCGTTTGCCACTTCGCGAGAAAAGCCTCTCGCTCTGACAAGTCTTTCGATAGTCGAAAGGCCGTCAGAGCGAGAGCGGTGAGGTTTTGGTGGTCCCTCTTGAAGTGTGGTTGTCTGAGAAGATCCATCCTTCTTGGTAGGGATCTTGGAAATCTACGATCCACTCTACCACCTCCGTGAACCATTCCTGGGCCGGCCAAAAGGGGGGCTATTAACGTCATCCTCGTCTCTTTTGACGCCACAAACTTTCTCATTACTAACCCCAGGATTTTGAATGGGGGAAAAGCATATACGTCTACTCGAGACCAATTTAGCAGGAAGGCGTCTACCATAAGAGCTCTTGGATCTTCCACGACCGAGCAAACAACTGGGAGCCTTTTAGAAATGAATGTTGCGAAGAGATCCACATGAGGAGTTCCCCACAGAGACCAGAGATCGAGACACACTTCCTCGTGTAGTGTCCATTCTGTATGAAGGACCTGGTTCCTCCTGCTGAGCCTGTCCGCCCTCACATTCCTTACTCCCTGTACGAACCTTGTCATCAGGGAGATGTTCCTGTGAGACGTCCAAAGTAATAGGTCTCTCGTGAGCTCGTAAGGGAACGAGGAGTGCGTCCCTCCCTGTTTCCGAATGTAGGCAAGTGCGGTGATGTTGTCCACGTTTAATTGCACTACCTTGCTTGCACAGAGGTTCTAGGCTCTTCAAGGCCAGATGTACGGCGAAGAGCTCTTTGCCAAGTTTATGTGCCAAGACACCTGTGCTGGTTCCCAGGTGCCTGACACTTCCTCTGAGCCTAATATTCGCTCCCCAACCTGTCTCCGACGCGTCGGAGAACAACACTAGGTCTGGGTTCTGTGTTCGGTAGTGTTCTTAGAGACATCGCCCTTTTGTTCTCTTCCAGAGGCGCAACCACCACTGTAGGTGTGACTTTATCTCCACTGGAATGGGAAAAAACGTCCGACAGTTGTCCGGTTTTCCAGCTCCAAGACCTCTTGAGGAAGAATTGAAAGCGGAGTATATGAAGTCTTCCTCCTAGAGGGAAGAATTGTTCTAGCGAGGAAAGCGTCCCCAGAAGGCTCAACCATTCCCTCGCCGACGTTTGTTGCTTCTCTAAGAAGAGAGAGACTATCCGCAAACCTTTTGCGATTCTCTCTTGCGAAGGAAAAACTCGAAAACCCGAGAATCCATCCGAATCCCCAGATAGACTAGGTCTTGTCTGGGGGTCAGCTTGAGACTTCTCGAGGTTCACAAGCAATCCCAACGCTTTGATCAAATCCAGAGTTAACTTTTTAGGTCCTCCAAGCACTGTCTCTCCGATCTGGCCCTGATGAGCCAGTCGTCTAGATACATAGAGACATACACTCCTTTGAGGTGAAGAAAACTCGCCACATTCTTCATCAGGCTTGTGAAGACCTGAGGAGCTATGGACAGGCCGAAACACAAGGCTCTGAACTGAAAGATCCTTCCCCCCGTCATGAAACGGAGGTACTTCTTCGATGAAGGGTGGATCGGGACGTGAAAGTAGGCGTCCTGGAGATCTAAAGACACCATCCAATCTCCCTGTCGTAATGACGCCATGACTGACGCAGAAGTCTCCATGGAGAACTTCCCCTTCTGAACAAATCTGTTCAGAGAGCTGACGTCCAGTACTGGTCTCCAGCCTCCCGAGGCTTTCGCCACCAGAAAAAGGCGATTGTAAAACCCCGGGGAGTGTTGATCCCGTACACTTCTATCGCTTCTTGTTCACACATTTGTTCCACCCTCGATCGAAGAGTAGTCCCTCAGCACAGGATCCTTGTATTTGGCTGATAGTCCCTTGGTATTGACGTTAGGGGGGGAGGAGTGTTCAGGAAAGGGATACGATTATTCCCCTCCTTAAGATCGCCAAAGATGACGCTTCTGCATTTATCAGTGTCCAGGCTTCCACAAATCCCAGGAGCCTGGCACCTACTGGTGCTTGGAGGAGAGAATCTTCATTTTCCCTTCTTAAAGGGACAAAAAGCAGCTATAGAAGTGCTGCTCTCTGAGCATGTGAGACTGACTTTGTTAAGAAGGCGTCATATACAGTCCTTTTCTTTAAAAGACCTGCCGCAAACAAAGAGGAGATTTCAAAAGATCCATCCTGTACCGCCTTGTCAATACAAGACAATATGCATAACAGGGCTTCAGGTTCGATTCCTTCCGAATCATGGGCTTTCTTGGACATCACCCCAAGGGACCAATCTAAGAAGTTAAAAAACTTCCAATAACACAAGAAAGCGTCCCTTGAGGAGATGATCCAGTTCCGAAATTCCCCACGTAATCCGTACAGAATTGAAGAGACTTTGACGCCTTGAAGCGTTAACCAAAGTCGAAAAATCTCGGTTTCGGTTGTAGAAGGAGAGAGCAATACCATATTTTTTCCTCTCCCGTCCGATACCAAATGCCTCTTTTCCCAGCTAATCTTGCTGGAGGCATGCAGAAGACTGTTCTCACTAAGTCTTTCTTAGACTTCATCCATGAGTCTAAGGAATGTAATGCTCGCTTCATCGATATGGTGGGTTTCATTTTAAGAAAAGACGAAGGCTTCTTCGTCTTAGCACTGGAAAAGAGGGAGCGAGGAGAAGGAGGAGCGGCAGGCGTCAACTCGCCTCCGTACTCCTCAAGAAGAAGGGTAGTCAACACCTTATAGTTAGACAGACCTTCTCTTCCACTATATTCGTCATCCGAGTTTTCCTCTAACTCGGGATCTAAAAGCGTCTCCGCTCTCCTTTCCGAACATTCTTCTGCTTGCGGAGACAAACTCCTAACAGGAGAGGGGCTAAGGGAAAGATAATCCTTCCTCTTTCCCGCTCTAATAGTCTTGGAAGGCGTCATAAGCTTCGGCTTCTCTAGAATTTTAGAAGACTCTTCATGCTTACATGATGCTTCTTCCCGTTTGCAAGCGTCATGGATGACGTCTTTTGCAGACGTCTCGATGACGCTTCGCGCTTGGAAGACGCTCCGCTCTCCAAAGGCGTCCTACTTGGCGTCATAATATTGGACGGAGGTCGGTCTATGCTCCGTTTCCAATGACGCTTCGCGTCTAAAAGACGTCTTACGTCTCTCTGGCGTTACGAAACTCTCGTAAGCACCTGTTCTCGCTCTCGCACTAGACGCTTCTGTAAGACGTTTTAGCCGTTTCCCGTCTGTATGACGCTTGTCGTTGAACAGGTAAGAGAGGACGAGACTTCTTAATTGGAAGCGTCACGTCCTTCCGACGTTGCGCTAAAACTCCCACTCGAGATGACAGTTGCTCTTGAACTGCTATAATGATCTTTCTTAAACGCTTTCTTTCCCACGTCCACCTGCATGACGTCTTTCGTCATCACTTCTCGGTCCCGGGGAAAGAAGGAAAGGGTACTTCCGCGTACACTTCAGGTGACGCTGACGCCCCCTTCGCTTCTTGCTAGAAGACGGGAGCGTCATCAGAGAAACGCTCTGGACTAAAAATCCATGTCAGGCGTCATATGACGCTTCAGCTGGTCTCGATAAGTTCGATTCCTTCCACCCTCGTTTAGGTGAGGGACGAGGGGATTAGAGGACGAGAAAACACTCGCGAAGGACGCTTTTCTATAGCGCCCTTGAGCCGCCTGCAACGAAGCAGAGCTAGCTGAAGGGACGTCTGACCGTTGGGGATTCCCCACAACCTCCTTAAGGCTTTCGACTTTCCTTCTCCTCTGGGCTCGTGAGCTTGGAAGAGGTCTAGGCCTGGGAGCGTCGCAGGGACGATCAAACGCCCCCTCCACAACACTGGGAGAACTCACTTCACTGTAATGCTCACTTTCACTAGCCTTACCTTTGAAGTCAGCCATCTTGGACTTCATGTCTCTAATTGTAGCTTTCAGATTGGCGATTTCCGATGCCGAATCCGAAAAAAGCACTCTGAGAATGAGATACATAGGGAGAATATACATCAGTAGGATTAGAATTATCAGTGAAAGGCTCAATAGGCTTTGAACTCACACCTTTCAATCGTCTAATTCTATCCCTCTCTAACTTCTTCAAATAAGAAGTCAAAGTCTTCCACTCTTCTGCATTCAATCCCTCGCATTCCTTACAAGTATTAATAGCAGAACACTGAAACCCCCTACATTTACGGCATACAGTGTGAGGATCATCCTCACCCTGCAGCCTACATTCACACACATTCTCACACTCTCATTAGAATCAGACATACTGAGAAAATCCAAAAGAGTTATTCCAAAAAACAGTTCACTGTAGCGAATCACGATCCAAATACGTCACCAAAAAGCCGAAAAACGATGATCAAAGGATGAAAAATGAATCTAGTCAGGAGGTAATAACAACAATGTTGATTACCACCGGCGACAGAGAAAATATGATAGAAAACGGGGATGGTTCCTAGTCCCTGCCGCCCAGGGCAGGCCGGTAGATCACCATGACCTACCTGTAGCGAGTGGCGCGAAATTTGAATTTCTGTCGGGACGACGGATTCTTAGCTATGTATATATATCTGACAGGTAAGTTGATTGTATGAAAATAACTATCCAAGGAAGATTGCTTCTGCCTACTTTGACAATGTTCCCGAAACGACTCAGGCAAACGTCATCGAATTGTGCAAGCATACGAACCCTGGGTAAGCCTTTCGTTTTGGGGTTGTCTCTTTTCTACGAATGATTGGACCTTATGAAAAGCAATTAGAGCATCCTTAATTTCTGCCGTTGTCATAGAGTCGTCGTCCTCCTCGCCGCTGCTAGAGAACTCCTCTTGAATGACGTTATGTTGCATGGCCTCCAACTCCTTCAGGTCATCCGTCGCAAGCTCCATCTTGGGGTTGGGCTCCGCAGAGAAAGTCATTGATTACCGTGCTCGTCGATGACCAGCCCCATGGACTTGCCGAGTGCAATGATCTCGTCAAGATCTGGTTGCGAAACAGTTTCAGGATCGTCAACCTGTTTTTGCTGAATCTGCAGCACCAGCTTGCGCCCACGTCGAATCCCTCAAAGTCTCGGGCAGATACGGCATCAGGCCAGAGTTCCTCCGTGAGGAATTCAAGGTTCGCCTCGCAAACCTCCTGCCAAGCTTGGTCATGAGTCGGATGCATTATTACGATATCGAAATGCTCCTTCCAAAATTCAAGCAAGGTGAGGTTTGTGGTATCGGTGATGTTGAAACATCTCTTGAAAAGATGTTTCGTATACAGCTTCTTGAAGTTCGATATCACTTGCTGGTCCATGGGCTGGAGGAGAGGGGTGGTGTTAGGCGGAAGATAAAGAACCTTGATGAAGGAATACACCGCTAGGATATATCTTCCTTGAGACCAGGAGGGTGAGCAGGGGCATTGTCCAACACCAGCAGGCATTTCAGAGGGAGGTGGTGCTTCTCTTTCCAGAATTTCTTCACTGTCAGGCCGAAATGACAATTTGTCTAAAAATTGCATTTTTCCTAACTATACAAACCTGAGGTCCTTTTACAATAGGAAGGTACTAGCGGCAGCTGGATAGGTCGTAAGCTTTCGAACAAGGGGTTCGGTAGTTAACTGCTTGTCCGACAGGCGCGCGCGCGCGACTGGGAGGTAAACAAATCACTTTTGCTTTTGGCCCAAAGCAAAAACTGCAGAGTGTAGGGGTGGCATGAGGTGGGGCTATGTGTAAAAGGACCTCAGGTTTGTATAGTTAGGAAAAATGCAATTTTAGACAAATTGTCATTTGTTCCGACACGGCATACAAACCTTCGGTCCTTTTACAATAGGAAGACTCACGTTCCCCCCTCTTGGTGGGGGTGGAATCTGAGTATTTTGTGAACAGACTGGTGTTCGCCCAACCTTGGAAGCCTCCCTGGTCGTAAGAGCGAGGGAGGGATCCAAGCCTCTGTCCGATTGATCGGGGTGTGCACCGCAGGATCAATGGTCAGACCTCTGGACCGAGTACAAGAGAGAGGCATGCGTATCTCTTCGTACCAGCAATGTAAGAACTTGTTCCTGTACAGGAGCAAATATAAAGTCATGGGTTTGACTCTTGTAGGCATCCACTTCCCCCCCTTGTAGAAGGAAAGTGGTGGATATTCTGCTCCTATCCCTAGTGAAAGGGATAGGATGGGGCTCTGTCATATAGCTCACCTGCATCTCGTCCTCATCCAGCGTAGTGACGACCGTGGCCCTCTGCCCACAGGTAGAGGAGGAGGAAAAGATGGGAAGAGAGAGCCAGTCACTCACTCACTCACACATCCATCCACACAGTCACACCAGGACTCGATGCTGTTCAGCCTGCGAGGGTCTGGGTTAGCTACACAACTTGTTGAGCAGCCACCACGGGGTCCCAAGGAAAAGGTATCCAAGGACCTGTGGGCAATATCCCGAAGGTAGAAGGACGTAAAGGTAGTCTGGTTAGACCAGACACCTGCCTTCAGGACCTGCGCCACGGAGAAGTTCTTACGAAACGCCAACGAGGGGCCAATACTTCTGACTTCGTGAGCTCTCGGACGGGACGTACGGATGTCGTCACTACCATCAGCCTCATACGCCCTCCTGATGACCTCACGCAGCCAGAATGAAAGTGTTCTTGGATACTTCTTTCTTGGTGACCCCGGTGCTAACGAAGAGGCGTCGACACTCAGGCCTGAGGTGTCGAGTTCTCTTCAGATAGCGCCGTAGACGCCCTCACACAGGACAAAGCAGCATCTCATCCGCATCATTATCGGTGAAGTCCAATAGGGAGGGAATCGTGAATGACTCGAACCTGTCGTCAGGGATCGACGGGTTCTGAGTCTTTGCAACGAAGTTCGGGACGAAATCGAGCGTCACAGATCCCCATCCCCTGGAGTGTCGTACATCATAGGAAAGACCATGAAGTTCCCCTACTCTCTTCGCCGATGCCAGGGCCAGCAAGAAGAGGGTCTTGAGGGTCAGATCCCTGTCTGACGACTCTCGGAGTGGCTCGAACGGCGTTCGAGTCAACTCCTAACGGACGAGAGTCACATCCCACGCAGGTGGGGGCCTGAGTTCCCTGGGTGGGCAAGAGCCTTTCGAAGCTTCCAATCATGAGCAAGGAGATCTCGAACGAGTTCGAGATGTCCAATCCCCTCAGTTTCAGGACGAGCGCCAAGGCGGCTCTGTATCCTTTGACTGTGGGGACTGAGAGGAGCTTCTCTCGGCGAAGAAAAACGAGGAAATCCGCTACCTGCTGAAGAGTGGCTCTGAGAGGAGATAGACCCCGTCTACGACACCAACCACAGAAGACGGCCCACTTCCCCTGGTACACAGCTGCAGAGGACTGACGGACGTTTCCAGCCATCTCTGTTGCTGCGCTACGAGAAAAGCCTCTCGTTCGCAAGAGATGGTGGATAACAGCCAGCCGTGAAGACGTAGAGACTGGACTGCTCGGTGGTACCGCTCGACGTGTGGCTGGGCGAGAAGGTTGTGCCAAGGGGGAATCTCTCTCGGTTCTCCTGCGAGAAGAGCCAGCAGGTCCGGATACCAAATGGCCTGTGGGCCATTTGGGAGCCACCAGGATCATCCTGAGATTCGGGGTGACCAGTGCTCGGCTGATACCTTGCGAATCAGGCTGAACGGGGGGTAAAGGCATAGGCGAAGAGGTTGTCCCACGGGTGTTGAAGAGCGTCCTCTGCAGCTGCCCATGGGTCCGGCACGGCCGAGAAGAACACCTGGAGCTTCCTGTTGTGCCGGGGTGGCGAACAGATCCACGACTGGTCGCCCCCACAGGTCGAAGAGCCTTTCCGCCACGTCTGGTGTAGAGACCATTCGGTCCCTATCACCTGATCCCGACGGCTGAGCGTGTCTGCTACTACATTCCTCTTCCCTGGAATGTAGCGTGCCGACAGCTCTATTGAGTGTGCCTCGGCCCACTCGTGCACCTGCCGAGTCAACTGGTACAACGGGAGAGACACTAGTCCCCCCTGTTTGTTGACGTAGGCCACCACCGTGGTGTTGTCGCACATCACACCACTGAGTGTCCCATCAAGCGGTCCTGGAAACTCTTGGAGAGCGAGGAACGCTGCCTTGAGTTCCAGTACATTGATGTGAAGGTGCTTGTCGTTCTCGTCCCACACTCCTGAAGTCAGCAACTCCTCCAGGTGTGCGCCCCATCCCTCGGTCGATGCGTCTGAGAACAGCTGCATGTCCAGGGGGGGATGGGGGAGTGCGCAGGGGCACTCCTCTTAAGAGGTTCCTGTCGTCCAGCCACCAGGCTAGGTCCTGCCTCACCTCCTGTGTCAGTGACACTGGAAAGCTTGGGGGATCCTTCGCCTGTGACCAACCCTCCTTTAGTCTCCACTGAAGAGACCGCAGGTGAAGACGACCCGTGAGGGACTAACTTCTCGAGTGACGACAGGTGTCCGATCACGACTTGCCATCGCTGAGCTGCCTGTTCCCTGCCGAGACAGGAACTGGTTGGCTGCCTCCCTGAATCTGCTGATCCGCGAGTCTGCGGGAAAGACTCGCCCTGCTACCGTGTCGATCAGCATACCCAGGTACTTCATCCTCTGCTTGGGCTCGAGATCGGACTTCTCGAAGTTCACCACGTCCCCAGATTTTCGTGGCAGAACTCGAGCAGTCGAATCCCTGTCCTGTAGCAACTGCGAGCGGGAGCTCGCCAGGACTAACCAATCGTCGAGATACCTCATCAGACGTATCCCGTGCGAATGGGCCCAAGCAGACACCAGAGTGAACACTCGCGTGAAAACACCTGTGGGGCGGTTGAGACCGAAGCACAGTGCCCTGAACTGGTACACCGTCCCGTCGAGGATGAAGCGGAGGTATTTTCTGGAGGACTGATGAATGGGTATTTGGAAATACGCATCCTTCAAGTCCACTGAAAGCATGAAATCGTTCTCCCTTGATGGAGTCGAGCACTGAGCGTGCCGTCTCCATCGTGAACCGGGTCTGGCGAACAAACCGGTTCAGGGGAGAGAGATCTATCACCGGGCGCCAGCCTCCCGTAGACTTTTCCAACCAGGAAGAGTCGACTGTAAAAGCCCGGTGACTGATCCGTGACGATCTCTACAGCTCTTCTTGCTCAGCATGGTCCTTTATCTCCTGTCTCAGTGCTACGTCCTTCGATGACCCTGGGGAACGTACGACTGCTGTTGGACCGGGTTTGGAGGTGAGGGGTGGCCGAGATTCGAAGGGTAATGATATACCCTCCCGAAGGACATCTACAATCCAGGTCTCGGCGCCGTAGCGCTGCCAAGTTGCCCAATGGCTGGCCAGGCACCCCCCACTTCCGGCAGCAGGTGAGGGGGAACGCCGTCCCTAGCGTTTCCCCCCTTTCTTCGACTTCTTCCCAGAGCCTCCACGGGATGAGGAGGGCTGGGAGGAGGGCTGGTTACGGCTCTCCCCTTGCCAGAGTTGAAGAAGACAGAGTCATTCTCGGGGCTTCGACGCAGCAACCGTCTTAGCCGCCGAGGAAGCGCTAGCCGAGCTCTTAGACTTGGCCGCAGTCCGAGGCTGCCCCCAGACGCCTTCGAGACTGCCTGGTGAACCAGACGGTCCACTGTCGTCAGTGCGCCGTCTGTCCACCGCAGCGTCCACCATCTCTCCTGGGAAGAGAGACGTGGAACTCCGTAGAGGTCCGTTTCGAAGTCCCAACGCCGCATTCACGCCCGGCCGCCCTGAAACCCGAGTAAGGACAGCGTCCCTTCGTCGGAAGAACCAGGTTGGCCCACATCGGTTCACCGTCTGGTGGGCAAGGAAGGAGATGGCTCTTCCTCCAGACTGGCAAAGTCTCCTGAAGGCCGAGTCATCTTCGGGAGAAATTTCCCCCCGGAGTTGGCTGCGACCTTAGATACTGTGAGGGACCACAGATCTAGCCAGAGACGGCCTGGAAAGCTGCCATGGCGGTAGATTCCAGCGAGTGCCTCTTGCTGCGAGAACCACAGGTTCTCGGACAGGAGCTGCTGCAGAGACACACCCGGAGTCAGCCTGGCTAACTCCGGTTCACCTGTTTTGGGCGGCATCGGGTCTTCAGATGGCACGTAAAACCGCCGCTGTCGTAGCAGAGGAGGTGGAAGCAGCTTGCTCGACCTGCCAGACTTGAGCGAACCGTCTTGTCCGGAGACAAGCGATTCAACCTGGTCCAGCACTGAGTCCGCAAGCTCCGACCGCGGCAAACCCACCGTCGGTCTGGGTTCCCTCTTCGGGCCCCAGAACGACTCGAGCCGGGACGTGGGCTCGGATGGTGGGTAGCGGCGATCCTTCCCCGAGGTCGTTGTGCTGACGAATCAGCGCGAATAACCTCGGCAAAGTTCCTCTGGATCTCAGGAGTGACTGCATCCTGTGGAGTTGGACCGTCCAGTCCCTCGAACAGGAGCACCTCCCGAGACCCTCCTCCCTCAAGGAGAGGAGCAGCGACAGCCCCCTCTCGTCTCCTCCAACCACCTGTGCGTACGACCTGGCTGGTCCGAGAACCGAGCTGGTCCGTACGACGCGGTGGCGGGATCCTGAGAGGGGCGCACCCCTCACGATCACTCCTCAATACCTCGCCCTCCCGGTGTAACCTGAGGAGGTTGAAGGTATGGGAGAGGAAGACCTGACGCTCTCTCCTCGCTCGCTGGTAGAACCAGCGGGCTTGGAGGACTGCAGGCGATCGCCAACCCGCGGTGGCGATCGAGCTGCAGACCTAGTCGAGCCGTCTCGCTGTGGAGAACGGCTGGACCGAGAACAGCGGCCCCGGTCTCGTGTGTCCAGAGGAGCTGGTGCTGGTCGCCGTACCCGATCGCTCTCTGTGAGAGCGACGGTCAGGCGACCGGCGAGCTCCACTGTCACGGTGAGATCGGTGCGTATCCTCACGTGCGTCAGTTCGCTGGTACCAGCCGTGGCTGGTGCAGCGAAAGGGGGGAACCTCTTCCCAGCCTCAGCCCGTGGCCGGTCATGGACCGTTCACGTCCGACCCGGGTAGCCAGCTGCTCGCCGCGAGCGCGAGAGCTGGCCTGGTGAGAGTCGCGTGAGCGGCTGTCACCAGTCTTCCGCTCCGTGCCGTGAACCTGACGCTGAGCGGACTCAGAGGTCTGGTTCCTGGCTGCACGGTCGCTGGTAGGCGACCGTACACTCGGTACCTCTCGCGAACGAGTGGCCGAGCCGGACCCTGCTGCTGTGGCCGAACCCATGACAGCAGGTGAGGAAGTGCCGGTGTTAGCCGGCACCCTCTGGGTCCCCGTAGTCTTCTTCCTTGCGGGAGGAAGAGACGGGTCCTGCTCCCGAAGGAGCAGGGCGACCAGCGGAAGAACCACCCCCCGTCTCACCAGAGCGAGACGGGCCCTTAGAAGTTCCCGAAGGAGACTTCTTAGGGGGGGGGGAGGCGACCTTCTTCTTCTCTCTTCGGCGGGGGAGCCTTAGAAGAAGAAGGGGAAGAGGCGGCAGACGACGACGACGACGAAGAAGACGATGAAGACGACGACGACACCTTCCTCCTCTTCTTCTTCTTCTTCGTCAACCTCCTCAGGACCGACGTCAGATCTGTCATCCAGGACGGAGCCGGGGCTGCTGTTGCCGAAGCAACAGGGCCCGGACGTACCTGTCCGAACAGACCAGCATCGGGAGCAGCGGCGCCAGGAACCAGGAACAACATCAGCATGGTGCGAGCATCACAGGAACGGTAGACGAGACAGCAGGAGCAGGTACAGGTACAGCAGCGGTGGTCACGGCAGGTACGGCAGACTGTGTGGGCGGTACAGGTGGTCGAACAGCGGCACAGACATCCTAGGTACCGGTGGGAGGTCCAGGGGCGAGCCTCTTCGGGCACACGAAGTCCGGTCGCGGCAGCACGGCAAACCCAGGTGGCAGGCATCCACACTCCCCCGAGTTACGGCGACCGGCCCCTGCACCGATGTAGTGGGTGTCACAGAGACCGCGTGCTGGGTGTACACCAGGTGAGGAGGTGAAGCGTAGCCGGGTGTTGTAAGGGTCGTGGTGTGGTCGAGGACCGTTGCTATGGGTGACCGCCACGGCGCCAGCGAGATGGTAGAGCAGCCCCTGGACACTCGGCACGCCCTGCAACCCCAACGATGCCCACACCTGTCCGAGGTCATCCTTCGCGGCAACCGCACCTGAGGAGGCAAAAGTCGGTGATTAGGGGGATCCTCTACCCGCTCGCGCGAAGACGAACGGATAGAGGACCCAGAGTACAACTCGACGTCAGGGTATCTAGCGCCCTCCTCCACACTAGACAAGTCAGGAGAAGAGAAGGACCTAGACACCCCCCCCGAAGGGGAAGCGCCGTAGACAGGAAGGTTGAAGCGGGGCGGCAGGAAAGAAGACGAAGTGTCCGTCACCAAAGGAGTCGCGGGAGAGCTTTCCGACGACTCCTTTGCAGGCCTTCGCTTTCTTCCTGCCCTCATACAAAGTCCACTGCGCCTCCGACCAATCATTACACAACATCACAAGGCTCGGCTCGGGTGCATTCGCGCCCCCGACACCGAGCACACAAAATATGAGGGTCTATCTCCGGGAAAGATCGGAACTTCCCGCATTTACGCCCTTCGGTACCCGGGCATAGTCTCCGTGGGGTAGCGAGGCGTGGAGATTCCATTATTGATCAATTCAAAATTGAAGAAATAAGAGAGGAAATGATTGTACTTACAAATGTTCACACACAAACACAACCAAATACTCATGAAAGCAAACGACGAGAAGCGGGCAGAGAGCGTCGAACACACACGTCCACTCGCTGTGAGGCCGAAAGCAAAAGTGATTTGTTTACCTCCCAGTCCGCAATGCATGCTGCGCGCCTGTCGGACAAGCAGTTAACTACCGAACCCCTTGTTCGAAAGCTTACGACCTATCCAGCTGCCGCTAGTACCTTCCTATTGTAAAAAAGGACCGAAGGTTTGTATGCCGTGTCGGAACAACATAGATTTACCCACTCGGTGAACAAAAGCCTCGTTACCCAGGCTTTTGCATTAACCCTCCACATCACTGGAAGCTTCTCCTTAAGCATTTTGTGGGTCTTGAAGGCTCGAGGAGTCTCGGAATGATAGACAAGTAGTGGCTTCACCTTGCAATCGCCACTGGCGTTCAAACAAAGTGCGAGCGTAAGCCTGTCTTTCATAGGCTTATGCCCGGGTAGCTTCTTCTCTTCCTGCGTGATGTACGTCCCACAAGGCATTTTTTTCCAAAAAAAGGCCAGTCTCATCACAGTTGAAGACTTGCTGAGAAATGTAGCCTTCCTTGATCATCATCTCGTCGAACGTCTTTTTAAAGGCTTCGGCCGCTTTCGTGTCCGAGCTGGCTGCCTCCCCATGCCGCACCACCGAATGGATGCCAGTCCGTTTACGGAATTTCTCGAACCAACCATGCAAAGCCTTGAAGTCTGGGGTTGGCGTTGATGTCCCTTCTCCTCCGTCATCTTCGGCCTGGGCAATCAAATTGCCGAAAATAGCCCTGGCCTTGTGGCAGATTGCCGTCTCCGTTATCGTATCGCCAGCGATTTCTTTGTCTTTTATCCAGACAAGAAGAGGCCTTTCCATTTCATCGTGCACGTGGGTCCTCTTGCTGGACAAAATAGTGACGCCCTTGGAAGGTGTAGCTGCTTTGATGGCATCCTTCTGCTTAAGGATGGTGCCTATTGTCAATGGATTTCGGCCATATTCCTTGGCGATCACACTCAATCACATACCAGCTTCATACTTCTTGATAATCTCCATCTTCGTCTCCAAAGAGAGCATCCTCTTCTTTCCATGAATTTAAACTTTCTTGGGACCCATGACCATGTTTATACTGTACGTAATTATGTTATGTAGTACGTATATGTATGTAGTAAAGTTCTCACACAAAGTATACTACGTACAACAAAATCACTAACCCGAATTATGTAATAAAACGAAATCATTAGAATGAATAACAAGAATAAACAGCCGTGCGTACGATACAGATGATGCCGTGCAGTGGCTGTAGAAGCACGCCGCTACGTACATGCATCATGGGAGGGATGCTGACCAATAGGAGAGAAGGATTTCATGGCGGTGACTAGCATCAGGAACCAATGGGAGAGCGGGAGGATGGTGGCGAGTCTACTCGGTTGGCGGCGTGTGAGTTTCAAAATTGTTATCGGTGGTCCGGGCGAATCTCAGACTTTACAGCTACAACCTTTCATATGTAGAGCCGTAAAATTTTTCGTATATATTTGCTTTCGTATCTCGAGTTCTTCGTAAGTTGAGCCTTTCGTATCTCGAGATACCATTGTACTTAGATTTTGACTGTATTCATGAAAAATAAAACTAATCTATCTGTGTACTTCAAATCTTCTTTGAATCTCCTCTGAGTCAAACTTCCAGAAATTGTATATCTGTAAGTCACAAACGATCGAATAGGTCCTGAAAGAAGCTTCGAAGAGGAGATTCAAAGAAGACTTGAAGTACACAGAAATTGTGCTCTGCTGTATTCATGGTAGTAAGGTAAACTACCAAAGTCGATCCTCTGGTAAACGGCCTAATCAATCGTAAGTAATCATCCAAATTAAGTCTATATTAACAGCATGTTTCTGATAATATTGGACGCACTACTGACTGCTGCACTACCTTACTAGCTAAGCTTCAAATCTTCTTTGAGTCTCCTCTTCAGAACTCTTTTTGGAGCCAATTTGATCGTTCATGACCTACGGATATACAATTTCTGAAGTTTGACTCTTCGTAGACATCTATTGCCTTTTTCAGCTTGTTGAAACCTTAAAACATCTGTTTCTCAGCAAAAACTGATGTATTATAGGTAGTACACGGTTCAGTTTGCTAGGTCTTCATTTTCTTGCTGTCACTGATATGCCTGAGGTGGTAAACAAGGGTTCGCATGTGTGCAATTCACAGCCGTACCATTATCTATCACAATCAGGGATACGGCTGCCATACCAATATCCAGTTCGAAAAGTTATTGCATCTTTATTCTTGATAAATTTAAGTAAATAACTTTATACCTAACATATACTACCTATGCTCTGAATTTGTTACCGATTTTAATTAACATCTGTTTTGATACTGTGTGAGCAATAATTATAATTTTACAAAATAAAATTATTTACTAGAAAAATCATGACGTACAACTTTGTAAAATTTATGATTGCCTTGTAAAAGAGCCTCACAAGGGGTTGTAAATCATTTTCAACTTCTCATGATAGATTGGGTAAACTTTTTAATTTTTTCTCTTACACGTTGTGCATTTGCATATCTTCCTATTTCCATTGACGTTATTTTCTTAAATTAGCCGGCCTTAAAGTTTTAGCTACTGGTCTGGGGTGCTGCATATTGATTTATTACCCCGGTTCCTAAGGGTTAATGACAGGTCAAGCATAAGTAAGAACCTTGAGTACCAATTATGCCAAGGCAAATTTAAAAGTTTGGGAACTGATTAGTACCTAGCTAGCTACATCCCTGTAGGCTATTTCATTCACTGGCTTAGTACTGGCCACTAGTTAGGTACTAGTTACCTACTATATTTGAAAAATTACCAAGATACTACAATGTATAACACATGCAATTCCATTATTTGTACGCCTACCTAATTAGCTTATATCTAAATGTATGTCTGTAAGAAAACACAAATTTACTGTCTCAGAGTCGTTTCTGTTTGCGGTGCGAGACTGCACTACATATCCGTCCGCACCTGTCAATGTCAACCCAGTTTGTCTGTAAATAAATCATTACGGGCTGCTCTGTGAGCAGGAGCCCGTGCTGACACAAGGTCAGCTTAATCAAAAACAACAACATAGGTACCTACTATAAATAAATCATCAGTACCCAGCTACCTGTCTTAGTAATCTCTGGTCCTCACACTAGCTTTGTTCGCTTCGTTTCTTAACAAAAATAAATAAATAAATAAAGTGATTTGACATGACGTTCATATATTGATGTTGCGAGGCCAGATTATTAAAAACCAACCCGTTTTCCCAGTGTCATGTTCGCATCGCCCAACATGGTGCCACTCTTGCAAAGGCCAAGTGTACCATGAGCTTGACATGGAATTCCCAGTTTTCCTATAATATTACAAACAGCAATGTCTCATCTTAGTCCTCATAGTACTTCACATGCTCCAATCAAGATAATAATATTACCTGACACTGAAGTGTATGCCAAGTTTCCGTTCACAAACTACGTATGTCAACGAGTCTCTCTTTACCAGAATGTTTACAGGAACCAACCACAACCAATGTTGACAACCGACTGACTGCCTCGTCACTCTTCTTCTTCAACTCCGTCTCCCCAATGAGTCTTCATTTGTGGGGAGTGGGGACCCGTCTAGGATTTCTGTGGGATGGGAGGTAGGAATGAGATTCTCAGAATCATGAGTGTCGCAATAGCTCAACTTCCTTTTTTCCTTTATCTTATCTTTTTTTTAAGATTAAACCAACCTTTATGATCGAAACACTGCTGCATCTAAACAAGTGTTAGAGTCTTAACTCCGAAACTAGTCTTACTCTTTTGATATCATTATAGTAAATATGTAGAATCAATCATCTTATGTGTGTGGTGCGAGAAAACTTATAGAATAATTTAGTTACCGTGTATTTAAAGATTCATTTCCAATTTTGTCTGTTGTATTTTGGTTCAATCATTCATATTTGTGTTTTCTGTGTTATAAATAGGGAGGAAGTTTTTTTTTCAAGTATTTCGGATTTTTATCCTTTGTTGCAATGTATAGTACCAGCTACATCCCAGGTTCAGTTGTCAGTAAAATTTGTATTTTAAAACTCCTACTGTTTGATGGCCAACAACTCAATGTCTTTCAAGCCAGACTCCTGAATGAAAGAAAATCCAGACATCCGCTCGTACATTTATTCACCGAGCTAATTTACCGCCTACTCCAGGAGCAAGAACCGGTGCTAATATGAAGCCAGCTTCATCTGCAACAACAGTGATGCACTTTGGTAATACACCTCACGCTTTTTTTTTTTTATTAACTCAAGAGAGTTATGCACCTAACCAATATTCTACAGTTATGGTCTACTACATAATATGACCAGAGGTCACATTATTGATATAATTTACTTATTGCATTTTTGTACTATATGTCAGGGTCACAGATAGCCTGAAAGATTGGGGCCCCCGAGATAATAAAATATTGTTCTCATAATTATGATCTTTTACAGATCATTCTGTATAAAAGATTACAAATTTCCTTCATGCA
>NC_061108.1:29157842-29201366 GCF_015104395.2 Macrobrachium nipponense
TGCATGAAGGAAATTTGTAATCTTTTATACAGAATGATCTGTAACAAAAGATCATAATTATGAAGAACAATATTTTATTATCTCGGGGGCCCCAATCTTTCAGGCTATCTGTGACCCTGACATATAGTACAAAAATGCAATAAGTAAATAATATCAATAATATGACCTCTGGCCTTATTATAGTAGACCATAACTGTAGAATATTGGTTAGGTGCATAACTCTCTTGAGTTAATAAAAAAAAAAGAAAAAAAGCGTGAGGTGTATTACCACCCAGTGCATCACTGTTGTTGCAGATGAAGCTGGCTTCATATTAGCATCCGGTTCTTGCTCCTGGAGTAGGCGGTAAATTAGCTCGGTGAATAAATGTACGAGCGGATGTCTGGATTTTCTTACATTCAGGAGACTGGCTTGAAAGACATTGAGTTGTTGGCCATCAAACAGTAGGAGTTTTAAAATACAAATTTTACTGACAACTGAACCTGGGATGTAGCTGGTACTATACATTGCAACAAAGGATAAAAATCCGAAATACTTGAAAAAAAAAACTTCCTCCCTATTTATAACACAGAAAACACAAATATGAATGATTGAACCAAAATACAACAGACAAAATTGGAAATGAATCTTTAAATACACGGTAACTAAATTATTCTATAAGTTTTCTTGCACCACACACATAAGATGATTGATTCTACATATTTAACTATAATATATCAAAAGAGTAAGACTAGTTTCGGAGTTAAGACTCTAACACTTGTTTAGATGCAGCATTGTTTCGATCATAAAGGTTGGTTTAATCTTAAAAAAAAAAAAGATAAGATAAAGGAAAAAAGGAAGTTGAGCTATTGCGACACTCATGATTCCGGGAATCTCATTCCTACCTCCCATCCCACAGAAATCCTAGACGGATCCCCATTCCCCACAAATGAAGACTCATTGGGGAGACGGAGTTGAAGAAGAAGAGTGACGAGGCAGTCAGTCGGTTGTCAACATTGGTTGTGGTTGGTTGCTGTAAACATTCTGGTAAAGAGAGACTCGTTGCCGTACGTAGTTTGTGAACGGAAACTTGGCATACACTTCAGTGTCAGGTAATATTATTATCTTGATTGGAGCATGTGAAGTACTATGAGGACTAAGATGAGACATTGCTGTTTGTAGTATTATAGGAAAACTGGGAATTCCATGTCAAGCTCATGGTACACTTGGCCTTTGCAAGAGTTGCACCATGTTGGGCGATGCGAACATGACACTGGGAAAACGGGTTGGGTTTTAATAATCTGGCCTCGCAACATCAATATATGAAAGTCATGTCAAATCACTTTATTTATTTATTTATTTTTGTTAAGAAACGAAGCGAACAAAGCTAGTGTGAGGACCAGAGATTACTAAGACAGGTAGCTGGGTACTGATGATTTATTTAGGTATGTTGTTGTTGTTTTTGATTAAGCTGACCTTGTGTCAGCACGGGCTCTTGCTCACAGAGCAGCCCGTAATGATTTATTTACAGACAAACTGGGTTGACATTGACAGGTGCGGACGGATATGTAGTGCAGTCTCGCACCGCAAACAGAAACTAGTACTCTGAGACAGTAAATTTGTGTTTTCTTACAGACATACCTACATTTAGATATAGCTAATTAGGCGTACAAATAATGGAATTGCATGTGTTATACATTGTAGTAGTACCTAACTAGTGGCCAGTACTAAGCCAGTGAATGAAATAGCCTACAGGGATGTAGCTAGCTAGGTAATCAGTTCCCAAACTTTTAAATTTGCCTTGGCATAATAGGTACTCAAGGTTCTTACTTATGCTTGACCTGTCATTAACCCTTAGGAACCGGGGTAATAAATCAATATGCAGCACCCCAGACCAGTAGCTAAAACTTTGAGGCCGGCTAATTTAAGAAAATAACGTCAATGGAAATAGGAAGATATGCAAATGCACAATGTGTAAGAAAAAAAATTATTAAAAAGTTTACCCAATCTATCATGAGAAGTTGAAAATGATTTACAACCCCTTGTGAGGCTCTTTTACAAGGCAATCATAAATTTTACAAAGTTGTACGTCATGATTTTTCTAGTAAATAATTTTATTTTGTAAAATTATAATTATAGCTCACACAGTATCAAAACAGATGTTAAATAAAATCAGTAACAAATTCAGAGCATAGTATATGTTAGGTATAAAGTTATTTACATAAATTTATCAAGAATAAAGATGCAATAACTTTTCGAACTGGATATTGGTATGGCAGCTATATCCCTGATTGTGATAGATAAGGGTACGGCTGTGAATTGCCTATATGCGAACCCTTGTTTACCACCTCAAGCATATCAGCGACAGCAAGAAAATGAAGACCTAGCAAACTGAACCGTGTAATATAGGTAATACATCAGTTTTTGCTGAGAAACAGATGTTTGTTTTAAGGATTTCCAACAAGCTGACAAAAAAGGCAATAGATGGTCTATAGAAGAGTCAAACTTCAGAAATTGTATATCCGTAGGTCAGGAACGATCAAATTGGCTCCGAAAAGAGCTCCGAAGAGGAGACTCAAAGAAGATTTGAAGCTTAGCTAGTAAGGTAGTGCAGCAGTCAGTAGTGCGTCCAATATTATCAGAAACATGCTGTTAATATAGACCTAATTTGGATGATTACTACGATTGATTAGGCCGTTTACCAGAGGATCGACTTTGGTAGTTTTCCTTACTACCATGAATACAGCAGAGCACAATTTCTGTGTACTTCAAGTCTTCTTTGAATCTCCTCTTCGAAGCTTCTTTCAGGACCGATTCGATCGTTTGTGACTTACAGATATACAATTTCTGGAAGTTTGACTCAGAGGAGATTCAAAGAAGATTTGAAGTACACAGATAGATTAGTTTTATTTTTCATGTATACAGTCAAAATCTAAGTACAATGGTATCTCAAGATACGAAAGGCTCAACTTACGAAAAACTCGAGATACGAAAGCAAATATATATACGAAAAATCTTACGGCTCTACATATGAAAGGTTGTTGCTGTAAAGTCCGAGATTCGCCTGGACCACCGATAACAATTTTGAAACTCACGCGCCGCCAACTGTGTAGACTCGCCACCATCCTCCCGCTCTCCCATTGGTTCCCTTTGCATGCTAGTCACGCCGAATGAGGATCCTTCTCTCCTATTGGTCAGCATCCCTCCCATGATGCATGTACGTAGCATTTTTGCTTCTACAGCCACTGCACGGCATCATCTGTATCGTACGCACGCGGTATTCGTTCATTCTAACGATTTCGTTTATTAACATAAATTCGTTAGTGATTTTGTTGTACGTAGTATACTTTGTGTGAGAACTTTACTACATACATATACGTACTACATAACATAATTACGTACAGTATAAAAACATGGTCATGGGTCCCAAGAAAGTTTAAATTCATGGGAAGAAGAGGATGCTCTCTTTGGAGACGAAGATGGAGATTATCAGAAGTATGAAGCTGGTATGTGATTGAGTGTGATCGCCAAGGAATACGGCCAAAATCCATTGACAATAGGCACCATCCTTAAGCAGAAGGATGTCATCAAAGCAGTTACACCTTCCAAGGGCGTCACTATTTTGTCCAGCAAGAGGACCCACGTGCACGATGAAATGGAAAGGCCTCTTCTTGTCTGGATAAAAGACAAAGAAATCGCTGGCGATACGATAACGGAGACGGCAATCTGCCACAAGGCCAGGGCTATTTTCGGCAATTTGATTGCCCAGGCCGAAGACGACGGAGGAGAAGGGACATCAACGCCAACCCCAGACTTCAAGGCTTCGCATGGTTGGTTCGAGAAATTCCGTAAACGGACTGGCATCCATTCGGTGGTGCGGCATGGGGAGGCGGCCAGCTCGGACACGAAAGCGGCCGAAGCCTTTAAAAAGACGTTCGACGAGATGATGATCAAGGAAGGCTACAGTTCTCAGCAAGTCTTCAACTGTGATGAGACTGGCCTTTTTTGGAAAAAAATGCCTTGTGGGACGTACATCACGCAGGAAGAGAAGAAGCTACCCGGGCATAAGCCTATGAAAGACAGGCTTACGCTCGCACTTTGTTTGAACGCCAGTGGCGATTGCAAGGTGAAGCCACTACTTGTCTATCATTCCGAGACTCCTCGAGCCTTCAAGGCCCACAAAATGCTTAAGGAGAAGCTTCCAGTGATGTGGAGGGTTAATGCAAAAGCCTGGGTAACAAGGCTTTTGTTCACCGAGTGGGTAAATCTGTGTTTCGGCCTGACAGTGAAGAAATTCCGGAAAGAGAAGCACCTCCCTCTGAAATGCCTGCTGGTGTTGGACAATGCCCCTGCTCACCCTCCTGGTCTCAAGGAAGATATCCTAGCGGTGTATTCCTTCATCAAGGTTCTTTATCTTCCGCCTAACACCACCCCTCTCCTCCAGCCCATGGACCAGCAAGTGATATCGAACTTCAAGAAGCTGTATACGAAACATCTTTTCAAGAGATGTTTCAACATCACCGATACCACAAACCTCACCTTGCTTGAATTTTGGAAGGAGCATTTCGATATCGTAATATGCATCCGACTCATCGACCAAGCTTGGCAGGAGGTTTCGAGGCGAACCTTGAATTCCTCACGGAGGAAACTCTGGCCTGATGCCGTATCTGCCCGAGACTTTGAGGGATTCGACGTGGGCGAAGCTGGTGCTGCAGATTCAGAAACAGTTGACGATCCTGAAACTGTTTCGCAACCAGATCTTGACGAGATCATTGCACTCGGCAAGTCCATGGGGCTGGTCATCGACGAGCACGGCATCAATGACTTTCTCGAGGAGCACCAAGAGGAGCTTGCGACGGATGACCTGAAGGAGTTGGAGGCCATGCAACATAACGTCATTCAAGAGGAGTTCTCTAGCAGCGGCGAGGAGGACGACGACTCTATGACAACGGCAGAAATTAAGGATGCTCTAATTGCTTTTCATAAGGTCCAATCATTCGTAGAAAAGAGACACCCCGAAAAGGCTTACACGGGTCGTATGCTTGCACAATTCGATGACGTTTGCCTGAGTCGTTTCGGGAACATTGTCAAAAGTAGGCAGAAGCAATCTTCCTTGGATAGTTATTTTTTTTAAAGAGGCCTTTAGTAGGAGTAGTAAGCAAAAAGGAAGAACCAAGTGATACTAAAAAACAGAAAGTTTGAAAGTGGTGAAGAAGTTGAAATTTTGTAAAAAAAAAAAAAAAAAAATAAAAAAAAAAAAAAAAATAAAAAAAAAAAAAATAAATAAATAAATAAATAAATAAAGAAGTAAATAAATTATAAAAAGTAAAAAAAAAATGTAAAAATAAAAAAAAATAGAAAAAAAACTTTTATATTAAGTTTTTTGTAAAGTTAAGTGTTACAGTTTTGTTAGTGTGTTTCATAAAGTTTAGTTTATGTTTTCCTTACATTTTTTTGTGTGTCGTAAATTTAAGTGTACGTACGTAGTATCTGCTGTTTGTCCCCCTCTGTCACCACACTTTCGGAGATAGCCTCACTTGAAAGGTAAGCTTCTACATTTTACTACATACGTACGTATGTACGTACAGTATTTCTTGTATACCATGTACACTAATACACTTTATTTACAGGTATATATTAGCAGTACATATTAAGTTAGGTATTGAATGGTCTAAATTGTTGTAGTATTTCATTGTTTATAGGTCAATTTAGCTTTATTATGAAATTTACTGGGTGTTTTTGGAGGGCTTGGAACGGATTAGCCATTTTACATGTAAAAAATGTGTCCAAGATATGAAAAGCTCATGATACGAAGCCGCCTGGGAACGGATTAATTTCGCTTCTCGAGGTACCACTGTATGTTTAAGTATTACTATTGTGATTTTTTTATATTTTCATTTACTACTGTCAAAAATGTTTTGGTGCTTTGGTGATGACTGTATGGTGCTTCACTTTGACATTTTGAATTGAACATGTTCGGGAAACAATTCAGTTCGACTATTATTACTACTGTTGCTGATCTTCTAGTGCCGTACTATAGCTCTTAGCAACAGTGTACGGCAACTGCTGCATGATTAGCAAACTGCCATACCTACAGCAAGTCAATAGCGCAATACGGCACCAATGACAGAATGTGACATTCCCCCATTACACTATGTTATTTGTATGGCAGGAAGTCTGAAATTGATGCATGCGCAATTCACTGCCATACCAATATCTATCGCAATCAGGGATACGGGCTGCCGTACCAATATCCTGTGCCATAACTTTTTTGGATTTATATGTGGGTTTTCTATTTATTTGCAAAATTACCTTTATAATAGACATACTAGCCTAATCATAAAAGATAAGAACTAAAAAACCAAACAGCAGCCTTTGGTATATTTATGAGCAAATTTATAAAAAGATGTCATGTGAGATAAAGAGGCACTACATCCTCCTTTGAAGTCAAGATCCCAGCTAATTCTCTTTTGACCTGCCCAGTTGATTTTAGTCAGTCTAAAAGGTGCCATTAGTGAATTTATGGACTATAGAAATAATGACACAACCTCGTGTGAGCATGTCCATCCGCTAATGGAAGCTAATTTTTCATTGAAAAATTTTTGCTCCTGTGAGGATATAAACCCTTGTTTGTGTAAGTGGATGTACATATGGCACAATTGTGATTGATTGAAGCTTGTAAACCGTGTTTTAAAGTTGATTGTCTTCCTTGTTAGGAGTTTGTGGTGTGTGCCACCCACACAGTGCATAGTGTCAGTTTCTCTTTGTCTGACGTTGCACAGACATGTTACACCGCTGTCATTATGGGGTGTGTTTGAGGCAATGCAATAATTCTTTCTTGTGTGAATGACTTTTGTTTGGGGGTTTTCAGCACTTTTTATTTGTAGTGTTTGATTTAGGCATGATTTGGCCTTAGACTTCTACATCCCTTGTTTAGGATGTCCAGGCAAGAGTTCCCTGAACTAGACTACCTTTACCTCATTTCCTGGAGGGACTTTACCAACCACAAGTCATTGGATCTTCTCATTAGGACCTGTGATGATTTTATCACAGGTTGTACTGTCTCTATGCAACCCCTCAGACAAAAAAAAAAAAAAAAAAAAAAAAAAAAAAAGCATCTTGCCAAATGGAGTGCCCTGTAAGGGGAAGTGCTGGTAGTATCATCAGTGCACCCCTTTAGCCCCTAGCTGCAACCCCTGTTCATTCTTGTACTCTACCTCCGTTCATATTACCTTTCTTCTTTATTGCTTTCCACCCTTTCTTAATAATTGTTTCATAGTGCAACTGAGATTTTCTCTTGATACATCTTTAAAACCTTTACTTTTGTTTCTCATTCAGTTCTGAATTACCTCATGGTCCTGACTGCTTGGCCTTTGGTCTAAAATTTTTTATTCCAATTCCTAAGGTACTTGGATGGCAAGTTCCTTTGGTTCTCAGATCCATCCAGAACTTTTCAGTTCAAAGTACTCTGCTTCGGTCTGACTACAGCACCTCAGGTGTTTACGAGGGTAATGTCTCCAATTTCTGCTATAATTCATTGTCGAGGATTCAGGATGAGGAGGTATTTCAATGATTGGCTCATCAGACTTCCTGCCATCCTGAGTTAGCCGGAAAGTTTATGTCTCACAGAGCTCAACCAGTGAGTGCGTGGAAGAGCTTGTTGGGGAGAATGTCTCCCTCTCCCTTCTAGTTCTGGGATCTTGTCTTCGGATGTGCTCTTTGCAGGCACGTCTCAGGAATCGCTGGAACTTTCAGGAAGAGAGCACAGTGGTAGTCAGGGACAGTGCCTGCCAAGAGGATCTTCAGTGGTGGTCAGACGAACATCATCTGACCACCGGTGTAAGTCTAGTCCTCCCAATTCCTGACGTTCATCTGTATACCAGATAACTTCAGATCAGGGTTGGGAAGCAACCCTAGAGGACGCTCAGGCCAATGGGCCTTGGGAGGGATCCGGATCGGGAGGAACTGATCAATTTCTGCGAGTTAAGAGCAATAGAGGAGGCAGTCGAAGGGCAAACAGTAGACCTCTTTTCAGACAATGTTACAGCCTTACTATACCTCAGAAAAGAAGGGGGACCAAAATCATCAACTTTAAATCTTGTAGCACAGAGGATTCTTCACTAGTGCGAGAACCAGAGTTTCTCTTCTTTCCCAGTTCGTTGCGGGGAAGCTCACTGTATTAGCAGATGCATTGAGCCGGACTCAGGAAGTTCTTGGGGATGAGTGGACCTTAGCCCAAGAAGAAGTCCATCTTTTACTAAGGAAATGGGCAGCTACTGTAGACCTGTTTGCCACAAGGTTAAATTTCTGTCTACCGGTTTACTTCTCTCCAGTAGTGGATCCCATGTCCTGCGGGACAGACGCAATGCTCCATTCGTGGGACAACAGTCAGGTGTATGTTTTCCCCCTCCTTCAGGTTGATTCATCATGTCCTGATAAAGCTAAGGAACAGCACAAACATGCAGATGACTCTCATAACTCCTTTTTGGCCCCAGAGACCATGGTTCCCAGATCTGCTAGAGATGTTGGAGGAGCCCCTTGTCATCCTCCCAGAAAGGAGGAATCTTCCCAAACAACCACACTCATTATTATCATCAAAACCTCCATGTGCTGAAGCTAGCTGCTTGGAGACTATCCAGCGAGCAGCTCGTAGTAAGGGACTCTCAAGCAGTGGCTCGACACCTTTAAGGAAATCAACCAGAAGACTTTATGAGGCGAGATGGGCCATGTAACGTAACTGGTGTAGGAAGGAAGGGCACAGTATTTCTCGTCCTACAATTGCGAAGGTGGCTGATTTCCTCCTATTCCTCAGGAAATCCAAAAAGTTGTACTCGACTATTGCTGGGTATACGTTCAGATTCCACCTTCCGGAGTTGTCAAATAACTGAAGTTTGCATGACCTACTAAGGTCTCTCAGGATCAAGTGTCCGGTGATCCCGCTTCGGGCCCCTTTGTGGAATTTAGCGGCAGACTTAAGTCTGTTGAGTTATTTGAGTTTCAAGTCTTTGGAGGAGTTATCATTGAAAGATCTAACCAAGAAAGTTTTGTTCCTGGTTTCGCTGGGCCACAGCAAAAAGAGTGGGAGAGATTCAGGCAGTGGCCAGGGTAGTATCATTCTCAGGTAAGGATATTTACCTTTCATACTTGCCTGAGGTTGTTGCAAAGTCTGAATCAGAAAATAATTCCCTGCCAAGAGCCTTAAAGGTTTCCTTGTTAGAGGATTTTGTGGGGGTGGGGGGGGGAAATGCCTTAGAAATGCACCTGTGTCCGGTTAGGGCTCTTAAGGTCTATTTGTCCCGTACAGCTACGCTCTTGCTGCATCCTCGGACTTTATTCGTCTGAAAAACCCTTCAAGGCTGATTTCTATGAATGCTATTAGCTTCTTTCCTGCGGTAGGTTATTTTTCAGGCTACCTCTTCTAGTTCAATCGGTTGTGAATCGCACCCAAGGGCACATAGGGTAAAAAACCGCATGGTACAGGGGTGGACCATGTACGATCAATGTGAACAACCCCAAAAAAAGTACATTATAACGCGTCCTGACATCGGAGATGGGCATCAGAAGCGACTTGTTGTTGGTGAGAAACGGAGCTAAAGACCTCTACTCCGGTGTCAGGACGCGTTATAATGTACTTTTCTTGGGGTTGTACACATTGATCGTACATGGTCCACCACCCCTGTACCATGCGGTTTTTTACCCTAATATAGGGGCATAGCTACCTCTTCGGCATTTTTAAGGAATTTTAGGTATCAGCTATTTAGAAGCGGCCACATGGAAGTCTGTATCAGTTTTTACGTCCGTTCTGTCCGAAAGACAATTAATTTTCTTTGGTGGAGGGTTACTCGTTGGGCCCTTTTATGGCAGCAAATGCAGTGCTTAGGTAATTCTTTCTCGCATGGGAAGTACAGGCAGTCCCCGTGTTATGATGGGGGTTCCGTTCTTGGGACGCATTGTAAGCTGAAAATCGCCATAAGTTGGATTGGAACATTGTCACAAATCCTAAGACAACTTTACTTTTAATGCTTTGGGTGCATTAAAAACTATGTAAACTGCATTCTTATTGCATTTTTCATGAAAAAAAACTTCAAATATTGATTATTTTGCTTTTTTGAGTCATATTTTTTCTGCCAGATCAGCGTTGTGGGCGCCGTAACCCTGGAACATGCGTCGTAAACCTGGAAATAATTTCTGATAAATATAATTGAAAAGCTCTGTAACCTCTGAACGTCGTAAGCCGAACCCGTTGTAAACCGGGAACTGCCTGTAAAGGTTTTTATTTTTTTTTAAGGTGGTGGGTGGGGTTTTATTATAGATCCTTATAGGTTTGTTCTATTAGCCAAGTTCCTCATTGGGTGTATGTCAATACATTGTAGGTAGGCAGATTGCTTGACTGGACAACTTCGTCAAACACTCTAGTCTTCAAGTGCACTCGTCATTTGCAGTATTCAGTGGAGAACTTGAAGGAGTTTGCTCAGACAAACTCCTCCTCCATACATGAGAGGCTAGACAGCCACATTGGAGGCTTCAATTCCCCTCCATACATGCGAGGTATTGAATACCACATGGGAGGTTAGCTGGATGGAGACGAGACATGACTGACGAGACTGTCATTGAGGTACTCTCTCCGCTTGCAATCTCGTCTAACAAAGTGAGCAGAGAGATGAGTTACATTATACATATATTGTGGGTGGAACCGAATTACTTATGTATGTCCAGTGAGTTGGTCGGGCTGGATTAGATTGAGCCCACCTCCTTTTAAATATTCTTAACCGGGCTAATTCAGGTATTCAGGGAATGAATTTGCAATAGTATGAAGTTTTCATAATAAAAGTAATATTGTAATACTTACCTGAACACCTTAAGGACTCCCATCCACCTCCCCTCTTCATTGATTAGTGATTGTTGCAATTGGATGGGGAGCAATCTGTTTTGGTGGTCCTGCCACCGTGTGACCAACGTTAGTACAGGTAGCTCAGTAGACAGTGTTTACCGGCAGCGTTTTGGTAATGCTGGCAGTTAAAAATTTTACCCAATTTTGTGGGTAAGTTTTGTGGGGATAATAGTTTGGGCTGGTCAGTGACCAGGGCTAATTCAGGTTTTCAGGTAAGTATTACAATATTAATTTTAGTATGAAAACTTCATATTTTGGGTAAATGTGGTTATTGTATTATGCATAACACAAAAAATTCCATTATTGAAATTTTTAAGGACTTGCCTCTCAGCTCTTCCAATCTCTGTGTGCTGGCAGATTTTGTTTTGCATGGGTGAAGGACATCTGACATGTGATGTAACAGACATCTCCATTAAATGAGCTCAGTCATTGATAGCCATCCTGCCGTTAATTCAACTTCAGTGTATCCCTTTAGGGCTAATGTTTCTGCTCTTTGCGTGAAGACATAAAAACAAAGAGAATTGTCTGTATGGAACATAAATAATTTCTTATAACTTTGAATTTATTAACTAGAATTGTATGTATTTGTAAAGTAGGGAAGAACATTACATTAAAAATGAAATATTCTTGAAACCTTTACTTTATATTTATTATGTATACAGAGCCATGCTGCTTTAATAATTGTTTTGTCTTCTAGGCTGAAGTACAGTTCATCTAGGCTGAAGTACAGTTCACCACATGAAATATGGCTAACCGGTGTGTGACGTGGGTTCTTATGACCTTCCATATTAAGTTGTTGTTGGTGAGTAATCTGAGTTAGTAAATAATGTAGAAGAATATCTGTTCAGAAGTTTTTAGACTTGATTAATATTTTGAAATGGACTATACATATAAAGAAAACTTTAGAATCCTAAGTTCTACTGCAGTATATTCTGACAAAGTATCTTCAGTAAAAATAATTTGAGTTTTATTAAGTAGGTAACTTAACCAAGTAATTACGTAGCTAAGAATTTCTAAGTACCTGTAGCTAAAATTTGAAAATAACGTTAACTTACCAAGTAATTACATAGCTAAGTATTTCTTAAGTACTGGTAGCTAGAATTTTAAATAGCGGCAGCAATTCTTTTGTTTTGGTGTAGGTTGGTACCCGGCCCACTACCAGGGGAATAGGTAAACAACTTGGTAAAGAAGCTCAATTTTATTTCTACCGGCTTCCGACACAAAGATCGTGAGCTGTAGCTTTCTTTTGTAGTTTGGATTTCATTGTTTACCGAGTTTCCAGTACCTTCGATGAAGTACTATGATTCTTTTGTCATTTCCATTAGACGTTTATTAACTAGTCAGGCATAATTAACAGTACTCTGACCAGTTTAGGGCTTTTAGTCTGTTATTTTGAGGTTTTATCTAGCGATGTCTGACTAGAAAGTCAAGTGTCCGTTATCGCAGCAAAGGCTGCAATACATGGTTAACTTCAGCAAAGTATAATTCCCATTCTGTTTGTGTTAGATGTAAGGGTCAAGTTTGCACTATTGATTTAACTTGTAATGAGTGTATAGGCTGGGATGAAAAACAATGGAGGGTTCTGTCTTCTTACCGTTAAAAGTTAGGAAAAGATAGGAAATGTAAGGCTACTGCTAGGTATGGAAGGTCTTTAGCTAGCCAGGAATCATCCTCTGAAGTGCCTGTGAATTCTGTTTTGTCCCCAAAACCCAGTCTTTCCTCTTTTCCACCTAATCCTGTTCCCGACTCCCATGCTTCCAATCCCAGTGCCATTGCCAGTCTCAACGTAAAGTTTGAACGTAAGTTTGAGCTGTTAGCTAACTCTATGGCTGAGCTAGGTGAGTCGGTGCGTATGCTTTTCTGTAAAGAAAAATTTAAAGGGCCCTGACATTCTTCCCCGCACCTGGGAGAAGCCATACCAGAGGCCCAAGGGAGGTCGGTGGGGTCTGCCCACAGGCAGTCAGCCCCTAGTCGCACCTGTAAATGTTTCCCATATAGCGAAAGACAGCGTTGGAAAGGCGTCTTGGACAGTGGTCATCATCTTTCTTCAAGCTTGGATTCGTTGAGTCCGGAGAAACGGTGCTGAAGGCGCGATCGTAACTTTTCCGGACCATTGAAAAGGTCTGCAGTGGACTCTAATTGCACCCATCAGTAGCGCTTAAGAAGGTTAAGGAGGTTAAACCTTGTAGTTTCTGGGATAGCCCAGAGACTTTTTCTTCGGATAATTCTGATAACCATCAGGAAGGAGACTTTTTCCAACCTGTAGCGGGACACAAGCGTCCAAGATCAGTGCGCGCTTCGACGCCAGTGTCGCCTTTGTCCTTTCAAGCTGTACCAGTTACAGTTTACGAGCGGCCTAGGACACCAGGGTGCAAGTTCTCCCCTGCTTTGACTCCTGTATGTGCTGTTCCTATTAGCCATGTCTCAGTTTCCGAGCATCTTTCAACTCCAGATCCCTTGTTGACACATGAGCGCCTATCAGTGCTTGAAACTTTGATGCATGAGCGCCCATCGGCCCTTGAGACTTTGACACTTGGACTTTCATGGGTGCAGGAGTGACAGAGTTCCCTTTTCCACCTGGACTGGAGTTGTTCGTGGTGCTGATTCCCCCTGCAGCTCCTCGTATTTCGTCGTCTTCTTCGGTCGGCACGGCTGACCCGCATTTGTCTTAATGCATCTTCTGTGGAAGAGGAAGAGATTGCTACATGAGATTCTAAACTGCCATCGTCTTATGTGAAAAGTTATCCCAACTTTTTCAAGCCAGCTACTCCTGCCCCTCCTGCTACAACTCTTCAGATGAGTAAAGTTTTTTTGGAGTCTCGTGATCTCCCTCAGTTAGTGCTACCTATTTCAACCAAGAAAGCTATGGGTGAGGCCAAAAGTTGGCTAGCAGAAAAGAGAGCACAATAGAAAGCAGTCTTCTCTTTCCCTCCTTCTTGCTTAAATAAGAGAAGACATTTTTATTATTTCACTGGGGAGTCTCCCTCTGTGGATGTTTCTTCCTCCGCCCAAGGGGACTTCTCAGGACTTATTGTTGAGTTCTTCTCCGAGATCAGCTTTCACAGCGGTGAAAATCAGGTTTTCTTCGGCTAAGATTAACCACCTCCTTCTAAATCTTCTTAAGATTTTACAAGTCATTAGTTTTATGGACTGGACTATTAGCTCCTTTGGTAAGAAAATTCAGGATGCTTCTTCAACAAATTCTCCATCGGTGTCTTCCGACTTCTTAGGAGTTATCTCATGCTTAGACAGAGGCATTAGCAATGATTCCCGCCAAATCTCTTCTACCTTCGCGATGTGCATTCTTAAGAAGTGTGAGTTATGGTGCTCCTTCATGGCTAAAGGAGTTACTTCAGTCCAGAAATCAGCTCTGTTCTCACCGCTGGTTTGCGAATTCCTGTTTCCTCAGGATGTTGTTTAGTGGAATCGCTTCTGTTTTGCGAAGTAGTTAACCTAGGATTCGCTCTCCCAATCATCCAAGTGTTCCAGGGGGACTCCAGCTTTTGTCCCAAGTTTACTTCTCCCTTGCAACAGTTACCCTTTTGTAGGGGCAACAGAGACAGCGATCCAAGTCAAGAAGAAATGTCCAGTTTTCATTCAAAACAATTAAGAATTCTTCCTCCAAGCCCACCCCTAAGCAATGGAACAGTCTTTCTCATGCAGCAGTAGGTGCCAGACTCCATCATTTCTGGCAAATATGGAGCATAAGAGGAACAGAGCAATGGGTGGTAGAGGTCCTAAGAGTGGGATACTCTATTCCGTTCTTTAATTATCCACCCTTAGTCTGGCAACCCATTACGTTGACAGCGTACTCTCTTGGCTCAGAAGAATATTTCCGCTCTGGCCGACAAGGTGTCTGCTCTTCTTCTAAAAGAAGTGATCGAGAGAGTGGAGGACCCACAGACCGAGGGGTTTAAAACCAATTTGTTGTGGTCTGGAAGTTGTGCTGAATATCTTTGTCTTGAAGATAAAGTTCAAAATGGAGACAAATCTCTCAATTCTTTCTTCCTTTCACAGAGGGGACTGGATGGTCTCCATAGACATGCAAGACATGTACTTCCATGTTCCCATCCATCTGGACTCGAGGAAGTACCTGAAATTTATATTCAAAGACCAAATTTTTCAGTTTCGGGCCTTACGCTTCTTGGTCTATCACCGTGTTCGTGGATACAGTAGAAAGTGCTATAAAGTTGTGGAGAAACTTGTGTAAATGTGACTTATGGTCACAAATGTTGAAATTCCAAATTCTTAATTGTAAATTACAGTATATTAATCTGTAAGGTAGGGATTTATGTCAAAAGATGGATATTAAACTTGTGTTACCTGATGTTATGCAACATTCTCATAAGGTAAATAATGTAAATGTGAGCAAATATGATGTTGCAGGAATAGAATTTTGTCTTTATTTAAAACATATTTAGGTGATAAATTTCAATCTGATGTCAAACATACGGTTTCTTTAAATGTCATGTCTGATGCAAAGCCAATTTTTGCAAGAGCTCGACCTGTTCCATTCTGTTTACAAAGTAAGGTAAAAGAAGAGGTAGACAGGTTAATTGCTAGTGGTAAAATATCTAAGGTATATTCCAGTGATTGGGCTTCACCCACAGTTAATGTTATGAAGGTTGAGAATAACATTTGAGTATGTGGTGATTTTTCGGTTATGGGCGAGTCCTGGTATATTCCAGTCATTTATGTTACAGTTATTGAATGACATTAACCCTGGATAGGTTTCGCTATAATCGCTACCCCTGTCCCAAAAGGTGCGGGTCCGGTCGAGCTCGACCGAGCATCTAGAAGAATTTGCCAAAATCACTAACTTCATCGAATGGCTGCCCGGATGACTGTCTTGTTTACCTGCTCTCCACCAAGTGTTTCGAATGTTTTTAGCTCTTGTCAGAATTCTCCTTGCCACCATTAGTGACTAGGCGATTATTGGAATTCTTTGAAGTTTTGGCTGTTTTACACCTGTTTACAGTATTGTAATTTTCACTTTCCTAGGATATCTTGCACCGGAAGCAAAACCCAATTACATTAGGCTATGTAGCAATGCTTTTGGTGTAACCAGGATGTTGAAATTGTTAGTTGATCAATATTCCTTTGTACTTACAAGGGTACAGAGTGTGACCTTGGAACTACTAGATGTGAAGAATGTAGGGAATTGTTCTGAGAAATTTATGCCTGAATATGTCAGATATAGGAAAGATGGGAAACTAATAGATTGCGAAAGCAATTAGTTAGGTCAGGGCTGAACCTGTCAAGCTATTCCTGCTCAGACTAGGCATTTTAGTAGGCTAGTATTGACTTTCTGCTCCCCATTCGGTTCAGGAAAAGCATAACGAGTAGTATTAGAACATTTAACCTATTATTTAGTTCTAATACCAGTTGAACTGAGTTCGTGATGGGAACATTCCAAATCCCTCCATAGTGTGCGTTCTTTTTTCGCGTTCCCTGTTAGAAGTAAGGTGTTGGTGCCCTCGTCTGTATATAGCCCGAGCCTAGGACTGCCCTGCGACAGTTGGTAGTGTCCGCTGCCAGGGAACCAGATTGGTTCTCGGGACGATGGGATTCTCTGCCCTCCAATACCTACTTTGCCTTTTTCATGGTCTGAATCTCGTTTAAAGCATTCGCCAAATGAACCGTTAAGAGATTGCCTAGGACCGCATAAGGACCATTTCGGTAAGCGTTAATGCTTGCTCCGTAGGCGCATTCTGTCATCTTCAACACCTAGTTTGAGGTGTTAGCATGCATAGGTTTAATAATATACAATATAAGTATAGATATTTTATTGAGATGATAATGTATCTGTAGCGAGTTTTACACATTTAGGTATGTCGACACAGTCGACTGTTTAACTCTCATGTAGGGGTTATTCTAAATTCTCGTCTGCTAACATATTGCTTTTTCTTTGTAATGCTTGTGTTCATTCTTTGCTTGCTTCCTCTTTGGTTATCAGCACATCTCTTACTACCTGCCTTGTTTAATGTTTCTCTTTCAAGTCTACACTGTCTGTAGTATCTAAAGTTCTCGCCCATTTAGAGATTCTAGCTTCAGTGATTTCTAACTGAGTTTTCATATAGGAATGCTTTCAGGTATGTACAATTGCTTTCGGATGGAGGCGGGAGAGTCGTTGATAAACTCCTTTCTAACCCACCGCCTCCCTCTTCTTGTGCCTCGTTCTCCTTCCCTCAGTCGACTAGTGCGGACTGCAGATGTTGTTGACTCGTGTGGACTTGGCCAAGTTCTGAGTCGGTTAAAACCGTCTTCCTCTCATTGAGTCGTGGGGGATGCAATATAGCACTCAGCTGCTGTCACCTCTTATCGACAAGTGTCGCTTTTTGTCGCCAAAGGTTGCGGAGAAAGAGCAATCTTTTAAGCTCTTTTGTTTACCTCCTGTCGCCAGCTGTCTCATCCCATCACCCACAGACAGAAGAAGAGTTTGAATGGAGTTTGAGGAACTCGTTCGGGCTGGTCGGCGTTTGTTGTGCGTTGTCTCGCCTCTGTGACTGCTTAGAGAAGTGGAGACGCCAACCCAGCGAGTTTGTGTAGCCAGCTTAGGGTTTGTCGCCAGCGGGAGTTTTTAGCAAGGAAAACAAGTAACTCATTTCTGATGCTGGAGGGTAATGTCCTCATGCTTATACTCGCTCGGTTTGGAAGAAGTGAGAACACTTTCGCTCCCTGTCTGATTATGCAGCTAAGTTTAAGGCGATAAGGGATTATCTATTGGTAGTCTTGTTTTATACCTTTCGGGGATAAGTGGAGACTCAGGTTCTGGGATATGAACAGTTGCAACCTCCTAACTTGCATGGAGAGACTTGGCACCAGTACGTTACTGGGGGAGACGGTGAAGGGCAGTTTTGATTCTTTTTTTTGGTCGTCCTCCACTGGTTTAATCTCTCTTTAGCATCCTATGGTGTTTAATCTCTCTTTTTAGCATCTTTGTCTTCAGCAGAAATCTCTCATAAGTCTCTTTTTAGTAGGAGATTTTATATAGAGGGAATGATGGTCCAAGGGTAATATTTTAGGACCACCTCCATAGGTAATTGGAGATAATCTTGGACATTTTGAGACTGAATAACAGGAAGTGTCTGCCCACATTCTTGTTAGTTTTCTAGCATGGTTTTAGTGTCTTTTCAAAGAACGGTCAGACTTGTGGTACACATGCAGAATGTATTCCACTTACCAATACATCCACAATCATGCAAATTCCTTCAAGATGTTTTTACTAGAAGGTATTTCTGTTCTGTCCACTTTGTTTGGGTTAGTGTGCAGTCCTCTATAAGTTATGTCAGGGACTTGTTGCCAGTTGGTGGATGGTGTCGACATTAGGAGCAAGACACTTCTACTGAATCAGTGATTCAAGTTGGCCAAGTCTGTCAACTGTATTCCAAAGGCCAAGGACCTGTTGCTTCTTCTGGCCCAATTTCTATGCATTATATTGTTAATTCTCTATATCCCCATTCTTATCTAGTGATGTGGGGATGATACTTAATTATGCATGCTTGTTGGTCACGATGAATAGTCATGTGCTGCTTGAAGAATTTTAGGCCTGAAGGAAACTTCGTATATGGTAAGGGCTTTTCCTCATTAGGAAACATGTCCTCACGGAATATTTTCAGATAATCATGCTCAATTAATGTACAGTTTCAGCATAAGAATTACGACTTAACAAATAAAGTTAATTCAATTTGTATTGTAATCCAGAACCAACTTTGGCTCCAGGACTGTAGGAGGGACTCTGTAACCAAGAATTGTCCATTTAGTTCTTAAACTTAAGTCTAGGTTTTGGTCTTCTCCCTCTGTCATGCAACACAGAGTTCAACCAATATCATTACACTTTCATGCAACATAGAATGGTCAAAACTACACCTGGTAAAACTTTTTAGCTGTCAGGGCAGTAGAAAGACATCAGGATGCTTAGCAGGTTTATTCCCGGTCAGAAACAAAGTCTTTGTGGGAAGTTTGCTGCTTTGAGTGAAATGAAACAACAAATTGGTTTGATCATTCATTCTGTGGAAGGACAGTGTTTTAGCAATTGGGGATTCAGGAAGAACAACTGCCTACAAGGGCCTTTACATTCATAAGTTTGGCACTTGGTGTGGATTTAAGGAACTCTAATTTGACTTCCTAGTATGTAGATGAACAGGGACATCCGAATGATTACTACTACTTTGTTGGCCCTCAGGCTTGAGCAGTGGATGTTTCCTTAAATTTTGCCTAATTCAGACTCATAGGCCTGCCTCTCTTATCTACTCTGAATACTATTGAGCAATTTCAAGTTCAAGAATAGCTTAGTGTCTCTTGTAGAGCCCTTGTAGCCTCAGGGCAATTGTTTTCAGAATTTCCAATGCTCTTGGTAGATGTCTCATTCTTCTGTTGAGAAGAAATCAACTCTACTACTCTATGGGTCCTAGTGCTTGGCTTTATGCCAAAATCACATATTCCATTCCACAATTCCATACAGTTCCATTAACTTAGGCATCTCCTTAACTGCTTGGAGATGTTAGAATGTCCCCTCCCATAATAAGATTTTCAAGTTATCATAGGATCTGTCCTTAATTTAAACTGCCATGGTCTGGGTCAGAAGCAGTGGTCTGTGTATTGCTGAGGGTGCCATTCTAGAGGAATTTTCAGCACCTGGATCCTTGTAGATGTCAATGTTTTCTGTTTAGAGGAGATAGGACTTTTCACTGTCTACTTCCAAAGTTATCATTCCATATGTACTTTCCTCGGTATTGCATCAAATACTTTTAGATCTTCCTGAGGACCAGCACTGTAAGGTGTTGAGATTGAAGCCCCTTCACCTCTATATCAGTCTCTCTTTGGAGTTTAGGTGCAGGTCTAAACTTTATCTGAATTTACTGTAAGACCTTTGATTTAGCACTAGGAGTGGTTAATAAGTAAATTTATTGTCGGCACCCTTCTTTAAGCAGTTGTAAAGGGAATGCTATTTTAGCTTTCTGCTTTAGAGCTGAGGGTGATGTTAAAGCTATGCTTTCAAATGCCCTGTAAGAATTCCAATGTAACCCCTTAGTGGGGAAGAAGAGGAAACTTCTTTTCCTGTTGGGGCATTTAAATTTAAAGGTCAAACCTAGAACTTTTTTTATCATCCTTTTAGAAACCTTGAACATCTGTGTCTAAAGGTAAATGCTGGAAGAGGCAACGTTAACCTTTGGTTTTGTGAACATAGATGTTGTCAAAGGTTAAGCCTGGAAGAGGCAAATCAACCTTATGTTTTGTGGTTTCTTTTAGAAAACTTAGCTGTCTTTGCCAATGGTTAAGCTTGAAGACAAAGTTAACTTTTGTTT
The DNA here is from genome assembly GCF_015104395.2 of Macrobrachium nipponense. NCBI lineage: Eukaryota > Metazoa > Arthropoda > Malacostraca > Decapoda > Palaemonidae > Macrobrachium > Macrobrachium nipponense. The sequence goes on from NC_061108.1 coordinate 29,178,019, forward strand.
TGTGGTTTTAGAAAACCAAGAATGTATTTGTGAAGGTTAATCCTGGAAGAGGCAAAGTTAGCCTTTTGTGTTGTAATTTTTAGAAACTTGCAACGCCTTCGCTGAGGGTTAAACTCGAAGGCAAAGTTCACTTTTGTTTTGCGGTTTTAGAAAATCTAGAAAGTATTTGTGAAGGTTAAGCCTGGAAGAGGCAAAGTTAACCTTTATTGTTTGTGATTTTTTTTTTTTTTTTTTTTTTTTAATATGGCTAGTGCATGAGAACTAGCTCCAATCTTCTACCTTTATTGAAGGTAAACATTCATAATGCGAGCAGACAGTTGCAAACTTCACTTCCTTTTAGTGTTAAGGGGGCTGGCTGGCTGGCTAATGCCATTTTCTGGGCTCAGCTCGTGTCGGCCTATGAAAGTATCCTTAATATCATTCTTTCTAGGTAAAATTAGCCTAAAATTACCAGAGAAAAACAAAATTAAGAAAATATCAGTAAAACTGACTCGCTCACTCTTAAAAAGAAGTGTCGGTATGATATAGGGGCGAGTGTGGAACACTACCACGAGCCAAACACCAATTAGAACTTCCCTACCAGAATCCCCCCAAGAGAGAGCTGATACCAACGGGCGATGCAGCTTCTACTACTACTACTAGAGGACGCCACGGACAGCAGCGCCCCTAGCGGTCATCCTTAATTTTTAGCGCCAGCGACAAGTCGCCATTTTCTTGTGCTTGTGCTTTTCTTGCGATTTATCCGCATCTGCATCATGGAACGCTCTGCAATCGCCACGGCTAAGTTAAGTAACTCATAGTAACATTTTACTGTATTTTTGTCTTCCGGGTACCAGTATTTTCCTTTTTATAGGTCATATACGGTTCCCGGTTGTCTCGTGGCGGCCATGCCGCCTCGTAAGAATTCCCGGTCCTCCATACTGGGACTTCTTATGCTTATGGGCTTACTTTTTCACATTCATTGTTTACATCGAGTTTAGCTAGTTCAGCCCTCCTACCATTCTCTTAGCTTGGTATTTAGGGCTATCATTATTATTATTTTCGGCCCAGCATCCCGGCTCTTGCTCTACATCGGCTATCGCTGGCTCCGAGTAGGCTTCTGTTTCTCGAACAGTCTGCCTCCTCCTGGGCTTCTTTCTCTTTTACTAAAAGTTGTCTCTTCCCCCTTTTCGATGTATTTTTATTATTTAGGGTGTTTAGGCTAGCCTAGGTGCTTGTTCCACATGTTGGTACAGCTTGGTTCACGTGGCCCTACCACGGTTGTGTTGCTCGCGGCCTAGGCCACTTGCGGTCACGTGTCCTATAGCACCTTACCCTGCCCCTTCCCTCCCTCTCTGATGTAGGGAGGAGCTGGGGGACCCCTTGGTTGTTATAACAACCTCATCGCCTTCTCTCACACTCTCGGAGGTGACCGGGGGGTTCCGCCAGCAGGGGGTATAGGGCGACCACTATGAGGTACCGGGTCTCCATGCGGTAGTTGGTGAGGCGGGGAGGAGTAGGCAATCCTCCCCCCTTTTCTCGCTCCCGCCGTGTTTCGCCGGGACCATCCCTCCCCCCCTCCCCACTCCCATTGATCAGCCACCTCCTTACGGTACGAAAGGAGCCTTCCGTCGCAGCCGGGGCCCCCTTTGGTTATAGGATATTGGCTCCGCTAGCGGGCAGGGTGGGCGCTATGGATGGTCGATTGCTTGCCTACTATATCCTTATATCTCTCCCCCGCTACCGGAAGGGAGCTTACCCTTACCTACGCACTCTTCTAGTAGACGGGTGGAGAGAAGTTGTTTTAATTTTGTTATTTTAAGGATATATACCCTATTATAAGATATTTTACAATGAATTGTGTGTTATTATATTTATTTTATCAACCATCCCCGCCATTGTCCGTCGTGGTTTCCATTACCACCACTCCTAGTTGGTTGATTCTTGTGCCTCCGCCATTGGCGGAGCCATAGCCTATCTTCCAACCTGGTTACCACACGTATTTTAGCGGGGCTCTGGTTTTATCTAACTTTATCGCTCCGGCACCAGCGGAGCATATGTTAGGCTGTAAGTGTTTACTCTGTACTCATGTACTTTTTCACTTACAGGCTACCAACTGCCAGGTCCCGGCCTGTAATGCGACGCTCTATGACCCCTGTGGACATGACGAGTGCAGGTCTCACGCCCCGTGTGCCACGTCGTACAATGAAGACGATCGTCTTGGCACCCCGAAGCCTGCGCTATATGCTACGACCTGGTCGCTCAGCTGGGAGATGGGGTTATGTCCATTATAAGCTTACTTATGATTTTACTAACAACTTCTAGTTCGTAAGTTTGTTAACCCTGTCCACAATTGGTAGCTAATCCCGCCTTTCTTTCAGGCTAGCGGTGTGAGGGAAGTCGCCCTCGCCACCCTGAAAGCGTGGGTGGGCGGCTTTGGGAAAAACGCCGCCAAGGGCCAGCCCTACATATTAGATAGGAAGTTGGCCATCCAGATCTTCCCCGCGGGCAAGTCGACGGGCTACGTCGACCCCTTGTCCGCCGCCCCAGTGATAGCCTCCATCCAGCAAGAACTCCAGCATTCGTTTGGGGTCGTAGCCTCCCAGGAGTCAGTTCCGGACGTCGCTGCCCTGGACCTGAACCTCGAGCCGATGGCGGTAGTTAGCGAGGATTTGTTGGTTGAAGTAGGTTTGTCGGGCGCCCAAGGTCTTTCCTTGGGCGCTCCTGGATCTTCTCCTGTCCCTTCTTCTTCCGCCTCTTTCCAAGGCTTTGCGGGATCCGAGATCCCTAGCCGCCCTCCCGCTCTCTCTGTACCTCCTAAGGAGAAGGGAAAGAGAGAACCGAAGACCTTGTCTAAGTCGACTTCTAGGAAGTCGTCTTCGTCTTCTTCGGCCAGGAAGTCGTCGACTTCATACGCCGATGCGGTGAAGGCTTAAGCCGAGCTCTTCCCAGTCGAAGAGCTCCAGAAGCAAGGCTTCGAAGGAGAAGGCTCGCGCTACCACCGAGTCGCTGCCTTCTCCGCCGTCCGCTGCCCCCTCTCCGGCTATGCCGGCAGGGGTGGCAAGCACCAGCACCTGCGTTCCCTCTTCTGTCTCACCAGGGATGATGGAACAGGTAGGGGTGCTGGTAGGTTCCCAAATTTCGGCATGGGGAACACGTTTTGAGCAGATGTTCGCGCAATTATCGAACAGTCTGTCTCAAACTGGACAGTCTATCCAGGACCTCTCTAATAGGATGAGAGAGAATGAGGACCGAGTAGCTGGGCTATCTCAGGCTCCTCCCCCAGTCTCCCCTGCATCTAGCACGGGGATTCTCCAACTTCCGCCTTAACGGACTCCTTGCCAGCTTTCTCTATGGAGAATCCATGGAGAGTAGCAGCCTACGCTCCTTTTAAGGACGGGATGATTTCGATCCCGGAGTTTGGTACTCGAAGGATTGAGGACTTCGAGTTCTACCCTCCGGGTCTGACGCAGCCTTTCATCGGGTATGCTAGGCTGACGCCAACGGCTCTTACGAGAGAGGACAAGATCTCGAAGGAGTCAGTTCTCTACAGTAGAGATCACGCCCAGCGAGAATGGGTTTCACTGCCTTGAGGACTGGGAGTGTACTAACACTAGACTCCAGGCCTACAAGAGTCCCTTCACTATTTTCGCGACGGAAGAGGAGGTCTCTCTTCCGTTCGCCACGAAATTGGTGGAGAAGGCTCTTCAGGCAGTCCTCAAGGATTGAACCCATTCCACAGTTGAGGGAGTCGGAGTCTACTTCTCCACTCTTCCCCGCCTTCGGAGAGTTATGGGAAAACCTGCCAGCTACATTCACGCTGGGTAAACTCAAGCCGGACTGCGCCACTGGACCAGTTCGGTGAGAAATTACCTAGGCTGCCGGATCCCTAATCCAGGCAGAGTTCGATGCGCGAACTAGGTTTGGCAGGTCCCTCAACTCTCTTATCGTTACGGAAATGGCTGCCCTTTCCTACGCTAACGAACCGCTGTTCAAGATTCTGGCGAAATCACAGTTTCAGACGGTTCTGTCAGACGCTTTTGACTTCTTCCAAGCCAGGAGGAACTGCCGGAAAGCATGTCCTTCAAGAGTGCACTATCAGGCATGAGCCTAATAGAATCTTGGCTGCGAGCATGTGGGGAGCGGATCTCTTCCCAGAGTCCGCAGTGAACGAAGTCCACCACGAAGCTGCTAGACTCAACCAGAGCCTTAGAGCTAGGTGGGGTATTTCCTCTAAGAGGAAACAGGAATCCGTTCCCACTGCTGGCAAGAAACCAAAGAAGGCTGGTAAGAAGGTTCCAGCCTTATAAAAAACTTCAGCATCAGCAGCAGTTTGTGCAGGCAGTCCCAGTTACCCAACAGGGACAACCTGCCACATCTAAACAGACCAGCCTTTCCTCCATGGTGCCCCAGCATCTCAACCTTCTACTTCCTACGCTTATCTCGCGGCCTTTAACCCTGCTTATGAGGCTCAAGGCCTACTCTCTAAACCGAGGCGGGGTAGGGCGAGAGGTTACTTTCGTCATCGTGGCGCAGGAAGGGGCACAAGGAGTAAGCAGTTCAGAGGAGGGCGTGGTGGCCAACCGCCCATCAGCAATGAGGCTCCCCAGGTAGGAGGGAGGCTGTTCCCTCCGCCACAGGTGGGGGTTCAGCAATTGGGCACAGAGCATAGTGTCCAAAGGACTAGGCTGGAGTTGGATCAAGGATCCCCCTCCAACTCCAAATCATTTCATCAGGTACCGTCAAAGGAATTGATAGATTACGCGGAAGAACTCCTTCAGAAAGGAGCTATTGCGAGAGTCAAACATCTAAAATTTCAAGGGCGCTTATTCAGCGTGCCAAAGAAAGGCTCAACAAAAAGAAGGGTAATCTTAGACTTGTCAAAGCTAAACTCTTTCATTCGCTGCGACAAGTTCAAGATGCTTACCCTCTCGCAAGTAAGGACCCTACTTCGCGTGGAGCCGTCACATGCTCCATCGATCTTACAGACGCATACTATCATATCCCTATAGCCAAGGCACTTCCGCCCATTCCTAGGATTCAGGCTAGGAAATCAGACATTCTCATTCAAAGTGATGCCCTTCGGTCTGAATGTAGCCCCAGGGTATTCACAAAGATAGCAGAAGTGGTTGTACAACAATTGAGAGCTCAGGGAATCATGGTAGCGGCATACCTCGACGATTGGTTGATCTGGGCATCAACAGTCGAGGAATGTCTCGAAGCTACCAAAAGGTAGTTCACTTTCTGGAACATCTGGGGTTCCAGATAAACAAAACGAAATCCAGACTTACTCCGGAATCTCATTTTCAGTGGCTAGGAATCCAATGGATTTGTCTTCCCACAATCTATCAATTCCAGTGGCCAAACGGAAGGAAATAGCAAAATCTGTCAGGCAATTCCTCAAATGCAAACAGACATCAAGAAGAAACCAGGAGAGAATCCTAGGGGCTCTTCAGTTTGCTTCGGTAACAGATATCCTTCTGAAAGCAAGGCTGAAAGATATAAATCGAATTTGGCGGTCAAGAGCAAACTCCAAATATCGAGACAAGTTGTCAGTAATTCCACAGATCCTCCGCAACCAACTACGGCCTTGGTCAAAAGTAAAGAACTTAGCCAAGAAGGTACCCCTTCAATATCCCCTCCCAGTGTTAACCATTCACACGGATGCTTCCCTGTCCGGGTGGGGGGGATACTCTCAGTTCAAACAGGTTCAGGGGACTTGGTCAGTTCAATTTTCGCCAGCTCCACATAAAACGTGTTGGAAGCAATGGCAGTATTTCTTACTCTGAAGAGACTGCTTCCCCCGAAGAAGTCTCATCTAAGGCTAGTTTTGGACAGTGCAGTAGTAGTTCACTGTCATCAACAGAGGAGGGTCCAAATCCAAGCATGTGAACCATGTCATGATAGCCATCTTTGCATTAGCAAACAAACACAAATGGCATCTGTCTGCCACTCACCTGGCAGGAGTAAGAAATGTGATAGCAGACGCCCTGTCCCGGTCAGTTCCTCTGGAATCAGAGTGGTCTCTGGACGTCGGGTCATTCCAGTGGGTAAGCCGGAGAGTCCCAGGTCTCCAAGTGGATCTCTTCGCCTCACAAGCGAACCACAAGCTCCCTTGCTATGTGGCCCCCAACCTGGACCCTCTGGCTTATGCCACGGACCGCCCTGTCGTTGGATTGGAATCAGTGGAGGAGAATTTATGTTTTTCCTCCAGTGAATCTTCTCTTGAAGGTCCTGGACAAACTAAGGTCTTTCAAAGGGATAGTAGCTCTGATTGCACCGGATTGGCCCAAGAGCAACTGGTATCCTCTTCTTTTGGAATTGGGTCTCCGACCTCAACGGATCCCCAATCCCAAACTGTCACAATCAGTACAAATGAGGACTGTGTTCGCTTCCTCAAGAACTCTCCAGACCCTAACTTTATGGACTTCATGAAGTTTGCGGCTAATAAAGATGCTGACATTGATCCACAGAACATTCTCTTCCTAGAATCAGATAAGAGAGAGTCAACCATTAGACAATATGACTCAGCTGTTAAAAAATTAGCATCTTTCCTGAGAGAATCGAACACCACAACCATGACAGTTAATTGGCTATATCCTTTTTCAGATCCTTGTTTGAAAAAGGTTTAGCAGCTAGCACGATTACCACTCACAAATCGGCTTTGAAGAAAATCTTTCAAGTAGGTTTTCAGATAGATTTGACTGAATCTTATTTCACATCTATCCCTAAAGCCTGTGCTAGACTTAGACCTTCTCAGAGGCCTACTACAGTTTCATGGTTCTTAAATGATGTCCTCAAACTAGCTTCAGATACTGACAACTCATCTTGTACGTTCATTATGCTCCTGAGGAAGACATTATTCTTACTAAGCCTAGCCTCAGGAGCTAGAATTTCAGAACTGTCGGCTCTATCCAGGGATGCGGGTCATGTGGAATTCCTCCCATCAGGAGAAGTTCTACTTGCTCCGGATCGTAGCTTTTTAGCCAAAAATGAAGATCCTCTTGCAAGGTGGGCTCCTTGGAAGGTTATCCCACTTCCACAGGATCCTTCTCTCTGCCCAGTATCAACTCTTAGAGCCTTTCTTTCTCGTACTTCTTCTAGATCCTCAGGTGCTCTCTTTATGAGAGAAAAGGTGGTACTTTATCAGTTAAAGGCATTAGACAGCAAATCCTTTACTTCATTAAACAAGCCAACCCTGAGTCATTCCCAAAAGCACATGATATCAGGGGAGTAGCCACCTCAATTAATTATTTCCAACATATGAACTTTGAGGATCTTAGGAAGTATACTGGATGGAAATCCCCGACAGTCTTTAAACGGCATTATTTAAAGTCCTTGGAATCTTTAAAGTTTTCAGCAGTAGCAGCGGGAAACATAGTTTCCCTGATACTGTTTAGTAGTTGTAGTATTGATCCAGGTCTCCTTTCTACCTACTTCAACCAACATGCCTCAACCTATCGTCAGGCTACTCAACATCATAGCCTTAGCCGTTGTATCATATAGTGGATTGTCCCTTATTTTTTTGCTAGGGACAACCACCCTTGTACTGATATGTACTCCAGTGTTCCTACCCTTATTTTTATGCTAGGGTAGGACACAATATGTTTGTATATTCACCATTTTGTGTTTGTGATGATCTTCAGTCACAATGTGTTTGTATATATTTGGAATTAATTGTGTTAATGATGGATTTGAGTGTACCTATCCTTATTTTTATGCTAGGGTAGGACATGTATGTATATATTTGTAATTATATATTCTAATTAAGTAAATCCCAAATTTACCTTATTTACATGCATATCTGTAATTTTATTTATTTACCATTTAAGTACTTTAAGTTTACTAACATTCTGTTATTTATTATTATAATAAGTTGGTTTAAGTGCTTAATTTGTATGCTGTATTTGATTTACTTATATTATATCCATCATTTTAAACTGTTTTTCATTATTTCCTTTCCATCTTGTCTGTTTCTCTGGTACTCTTTCATAGGCCGACACGAGCTGAGCCCAGAAAAGGGATTTTGACGAAGGAAAAATCTATTTCTGGGTGATTGGCTCGTGTCGCCCTATGAAACCCCCCCTTTTTTTATGGTTTGTTTTCCCCCCCTTGCAGGACAAGATGTATTTATGTTTTTATTAAGGATGACCGCTAGGGCGCTGCTGTCCGTGGCGTCCTCTAGTAGTTAGTTAGTAAGAAGCTGCATCGCCAGGGACCACCCGTTGGTATCAGCTCTCTCTTGGGGGGATTCTGGTAGGGAAGTTCTAATTGGTGTTTGGCTCGTGGTAGTGTTCCACACTCGCCCCTATATCATACCGACACTTCTTTTTAAGAGTGAGCGAGTCAGTTTTACTGACATTTTCTTAAATTTGTTTTTTCTCTGGTAATTTTAATGGCTAAATTTTACCTAGAAAGAATGATATTAAGGATACTTTCATAGGGCGACACGAGCCAATCACCCAGAAATAGATTTTTCCTTCGTCAAAATCCCTTTTTTAAGGATAGGACTTTGACATTCATACCACTAATAAGGTGACTTGGGCCATCTCCAAACCGCATATGATTTTCGCCTCTTACCTTCGGTTTTGTGACGCACCAGGGCGTTTATTTTTCCCGAAAATAGCCGTTTTTCAAATTCTATCTCCTCCCTTCATATTCAAATATTAAAGAACCTGGGATTACTACCATATATTAGACCTGATGTAGAACCTCCAATCAAATGAAGAGTTTTTTTTCTAAAAGTCATGTTTTTGCTGGATATACATTTTTCATTATGGTAAAAAAATAAACCCTATAAATCAGGAAAAGAAAAAAAAGACGAAACAAAAATTGGAAAAAAGGTCTATATTTCTTTGTTCTATAATGTGTTTTTAAGTTATATATCAAATTTCAAGGCTATAGCTTTATAACTAAGTGAGAAGATAGAATTTGAAGGTCAATAAGTATAGTTTTGTGATACGGGCGTTCAAAGTTTTCCTTTGTATCTTTATAAAGACAGTGTTAATAAATAATGATTTTATTTGAGATGAATCTTACCTACTGTTAAATTAGCTATTTCTCCCCGCTGATTAGGCGAGTCGGCATTCAAACAAAAAAAATCGAATGGCTGCCCAGATGACTGTCTAGTTTACCTGTTCTCCACCAGGTGTGTTTCAAATGTTTTAGCTCTTGTCAGAAGTCTCCTTGCCGCCATTGTGGCTAGGTGATTGTTGGTATTCTATGAAGTTTGGCTGTTTTACACCTGTTTACGGTATTGTAATTCCATTTTCCTAGGATATCTTCTACCAGAAGCAAAACCAATAACCTCAGGCTATGTAGGAATGCTTTGGTGTAATGATTTATTTGAGATGAATCTTACCTACTGTTAAATTAGCTATATCTCCCCGCCGATTAGGCGAGTCGGCATTCAAACAAAAAAAATCGAATGGCTGCCCAGATGACTGTCTAGTTTACCTGTTCTCCACCAGGTGTGTTTCAAATGTTTTAGCTCTTGTCAGAATTCTCCTTGCCGCCATTGCGGCTAGGCGATTGTTGGTATTCTATGAAGTTTGGCTGTTTTACACCTGTTTACGGTATTGTAATTCCATTTTCCTAGGATATCTTCTACCGGAAGCAAAACCAAAAACCTCAGGCTATGTAGGAATGTTTTGGTGTAACCAGGATGGTGAATTGGAAGTTGATCAACATTCCTTTATACTGGCAGGGGTACAGAGTGATTTTGGAACTACTAGATGTGAAGAATGTAGGGAATTGTTCTGAGAATTTATGCCTGAATATGTCAGATATAGGAAAAACTGGGACTAATAGATTGCGAAAGCAATTAGTTAGATCAGGACTTAACCTGTCAGCCTATCCCTACTTAGACTAGGCATTTTAGTAGGCTAGTATTGACTTCCATTGTAGCTCCACCTTCTGCTCCCCATTCGGTTCAGGAAAAGTGTAACGAGAAGTTAGAACATTATCCTATTTTCAGTTCTAACACAATTTGAACTTAGTTCGTGACAGGAAAGTTCCGAATCCCTATAGTGTGCGCTCAGTTTTGCGTTCCCTGTTAGAAGTAAGGTGTTGGTGCCCTTGTCTGTACGTAGCCTGAGCCTAGGACTGCCCTGCGACAGTTGGAAACATCCGCTGCCAGGGAACCGGGTTGGTTCTCGGGACGATGGGATTCTGTGCCCTCCAATACCTACTTTGCCCTTTTTCATGGTCTGAATCTCGTTTAAAGCTTTTACCTAAATACCGTTAAAGAGTTCACATAAGGACCGTTTCGGTAAGCGTTAATGCTCGCTCCGTAGGCGCATTCTGTCGTCTTCAACACCTAGTTTGAGGTGTTAGCATGCATAGGCTTAATAATATATGATATAGGTATAGATATTTTGAGATGATAATGTATCTGTAGTGAGTTTTACACGTTTAGATATGTCAACTCGGTCGACTGTTTATCTCTCATGTTTTGGTTATTAGAAATTCTTGTATGCTAGCATATTCCTTTTTCTTCGTAATGTTTGTTTTTTGCGTGCTTCCTCTTCGGCTATCGGCAAATCTCGTACTACTGCCTCGATTAATGTTTCTCTTTCAAGTCTACACTGTCTGTAGTATCTAAGTTCTCGCTGAGTTAGATATTCTAGCTTCAGAGATTTCTAACTTAGTTTCATATAGGAATGCTTTCAGGTATCGTACGATCGCTTATGGAACCAGGAGGGAGCGTTGTAACTCCTCTCCCACCGCCTCCAACTTTTGGCGCCTCGTTCTCTCTCTCCCTCTGTCAAGTGTTGACTCGTGCGGGACTGAGACAGGGTTCCCAGGCGTACGATAATTATCGTACGAGTACGATAATTTGACCCTCTGTACGATAAACGATTAATAATCATAATTTGTTCTGATACATCTGGGAACCCTGTGGTGGACTGACATTATTGACTCGTTTCATGTGAATGCACCTGACTAATGCAGAGTGTGGCTGAAATGGACCATCCTCTTCGTAATTTTTTGAGTTATTCAAAGCAGTTAGCTTCTAGGATTGGGCTATAGGCACCCTTAGGAAAAACATTCAGAAGGCGAATTCGATGTCCTCAGACACTTCCTCTGATCTTCTGGCAGTCCCCTCTTGCCTTGATAGAGGTATTAGAGATAGTTCACAAGAACTTGCTTCTACTTTCACTATGTATGCGCTTAAAAAGTGAGAGTTGTGGTGCTCTCCTTTACCACAAAAGGAGTCACTCAGACTCAAAAGTCAGCCCTTCATTTTTCTCATCTTGAATGGGATTTTCTGTTTCTATAAGATGTTATAAGCGGAATTGCCTCCTTCCAACTTACAAAAGAAACTGACTCAAGATTTCCTTGCACAGTCATTGAAACGTTCAAGGATACGACACAGCTCAGCAAGTCCTCTTCTCCACTCAACATTTGCCCTTTCATGGGGGTAAGGCTAGATCCTCTTCCAAGAGAGGTAAGGTGCTTTTCACACCAAGATAATTAAGAAGTTGTCCTTCGACCCTGCCATTAAGAAATGAGGTAGTAGTTCAGACCCATGCAGCAGTAGGTGTCAGACTTCAGCTTTTCACAGGTGATAGAGGTCCTAAGGCCAGGTTGCTCTATTCCTTTTCTTGCCGAGCCACCCTTAGTCAAGAGCCCTATCGTGTTGACTGCGTACTCTCTCAGCTCAGAGAAGTATTTCACTCTGGCCGAAGAGGTGCCTGCTCTTCTCCTGAAAGAGGCAATAGAACAAGTAGAGGACATTCAGTCCAAAGGCTTTTACAACTGCCTTTTTGTGGTTCCAAAGGCATCAGGCAGGATGTAAATGCTCTGTATGTCTTTCAGAAAGACAAAATTCAAAATGGAGACAAATTGGCCATTCTCGTTGCCATCCGTCAAGGGGACTGATGGTCCTTATGGATATGCAAGATGCATATTTCCATGTTCCCTCACCCTGAGTTGAGTAAATACACTCAATTTGTCTGCAAGGGCCAAGTTTTAGTCAACATAGTCTTGCCCTCAAAGTCAGAGTCATGCTGCATGGGAGACCTTCAGAAGACCTTAACATTGGCTCAGGAGTTAGATCTCCTGATCAATCGTCAAAAGTCCCAACAGATAGTTTATTTGGGAATGACTCTGGACTCTGTTCTTTTTCAGGCTTTTCTATCCCCCAAAAGGGTAGAGTCTTACCCTCAGACTGTGGACAAGATCCTATCTCTCTCTCGGAGTGCTCAACCAGGTATTGATAGAGCCTCCTTGGCACACTGCCCTCCATAGATCAATTTGACCGCTTAGGCAGGTTGTACTTAAGAATCTACCAGTTTTTTTTCGGGGCATCAAAGAACATCTCCTATGGTGAAGATCAGAAGAAAGACTTCTAACAGGCAAGTCTCTCTCTTCTCAGAACCCTGACTTCAATTTCTGTGCAGACATGTCTGACGTAGGTTTGGGAGTGCTGATAGGGAGCAGAGGAGTCTCCAGATTGTGGACAGAGCAACAGAAGTCCTGGCACATCAATCTAAAGGAATTGAAAGCCATAACCCTGGGACTTTAAGCATTTGCATGGGAAGTCCGAAGCAAAATAGTAGCCATTCACTCGGACAGCCTGACAGCCCTCGCATACATATCAAACAAGGGGAACCCACTCCTTCTCTCTTTGCAAGGCAGCGAGAGATCTTCTGTGGGCCAAGGAGAACCAGACGAAGTTGGTAACAAGATTTGTTCAAGGGAGATAAAATGTCTCAGCAGACCAACTCTGCTGTTCCAATCAAGTCATTCCTATGGAGTGGACTTTGCATCCAGTGATCTGCCTGGACCTCTGGAAGTTGTGGTGAAGAATGATGATGGACCTCTTCACTACTGCAAAGACATCATTGGTCTCCCCCTCTAATGCTCTCTGGTTCCAGATCCAATGGTATGGGCAGTGGCCGCAATGCTCCTGGACTGGTCTGACAAGAAACTTCACTCATTTCCTCCTCCCTTGGGAATGATCAGGGAAGTGCTCAAGAAGTTCCAGACCCACAGAAACATCTCAGTGATCCTCATTGTGCTGTTCTGGCCCCTCAGGGAATGGTTCCCAGATCTCATCAGTCCCAAGTTACTTCCACAAAGAAGAAAACTGCTCAGACAACACACATAATGAGGTACCATCAAGGTTTGTCTGCTCTGGCTCTGACAGGGTTCAGACTGTTGTCTGACTCCTCAGAGCAAAAGGCTTTTCAAAGTCGGCTGTGGAAGCGATCTTTAAGTGTAGGTGCCACTCATTAGCTAACGTTTAACACAATAAATGGACCATTTTCAGATATTGGTGCAGAAGAAATAGTCTCTTTTTCTCGAGCGTCTATAATGGAGATTGCGGATTTTCTTTTATATCTGAGGAAGTCAAGAGGACTGTCTTCCTCCACTATTAAAGGATACAGAGCCATGTTAGGTTCTGTATTCCGACATAGAGGTGTAGACCTGTTGTCTAACCAAGACTTAACAGACTTGGTTAAGTCCTTTGACAATCTCAAACTCAGGGAAATTTAGCAGGTCCCCTGGAATCTGGACGTGGTCTTGAAATGGCTGTCTGGTCCTCCTTTAGACTATGTCTTCTTGTTTGGTGAGGAATCCAACAGGAAACCCTTTTCTTGATTGCTCTGGCCTCAGCCGAAGGGTAACCAAAGCTGCAAGACCTAGATAAAAGGGTTGGGTTGGGTTCTCCAGTGGTGATAGCATGGTGTCCTACACTGCAATTATCTGCCAAAAACATAAATCCTTCTAGACCTTGGCCTAGGTCTTTCACTATTAAGAACCTGTCTGAATTAGTAGATCTGCATGAAGAGGAGAGGTCTCTTTGTTCCCATGAGGGCGCTCAAGTTTATCTTCAGAGGACTAAAGATATTAGAGGGGCCTCCAATAACCTATAGTGTTCGGTGAGGAACCCCTCTAAACCTCTTTCCAAGATTGCTCTCTCTTTTTTCTTGAGATATCTCATTCGTGAGGCCCTTTCACAATTGCAAAAAGAAGTTTTACCCATGGTTAAAGTGAAGGCACGTATGATTAGAGCTGTAGCTACATCTCTGCCCTTCAGGTATAACCTTTCATTATCTTCTATTATCCAATCTATATTTTGGAAATGTAAGTTGGTTTTGCAAACCATTATTTAGGTGATATTAAGTAATAATAATAATAATAATAATAATAAATAATATGTTTCATACAATGAACTTACCTGTCAGATAATATACATAGCTAAGACTCCGTCGTCCCCGACAGAAATTCAAATTTCGCGCCACTCGCAGGTGATCTACCTGCCTGCCCTGCCTGCTCGCCCTGGGCGGCAGGACTAGGAACCATTCCCGTTTTCTATCATATTTTCTCTGTCGTCGGTGGTATCAACATTGTTGTTACTACCTCCTGACTGGAATTCGCTTTTCAAGACTTTATTGATCATCTTTATTGGATTTCTTGGTGACGTACTGGATCATTGTTTTTGGCATTCGCTACTGCGGACTGGATTTGGACTTGCTTTTGATTTTTCTAATAGAATGTCTGATTCAAGTGTTAGTGTGAGAGTGTGTGAATGTAGGCTGCAAGGTGAGGATACCGAAGGCTTCGGTTGATCCTCACACTGTATGTCGTAAATGTAGGGGTTTGACTGTTCTTTGGCTAACACCTGTATTGAGTGTGAAAAGTTGAATGCTAATGAATGGAAGACTCTAACTTCTTACTTGAAGAAGTTAGAGAGGGATAGGATTAGACAGGCTGCACAAAAGAGTCTGAGTACAAGGCCTATTGAGCCTTTTTCTGAGTCTAACTCTCCTTTTATTAATGAATATGATTCTCCCTATGTATCTGAATCCTCACAGGCTTTGCATTCGGATTCGGCTTCTGAAATCGCCAATCTGAAGGCTACTCTTCGTAAAATGAAGACAAAGATGGCGGCCATGCAAGGTAAGGCTAGTCATTGTGAATTACTAAGTGAAGTGAGTGTTCCCAGTGTTGTGTAGGGGGGCGTCTGAACCGTCCCTGCGATGCTCCCAGGCCTAGACCTCTTCCAAACTCACATACCCAGAGGAGTAGGAAAGTCGAAAGTACGTACGGAGGTTGTGGGGAATCCCCAACGGTCAGGCGTCCCTTCAGCAGGTTCTGTTTCGTTACAGTCTGCTCAGGACCGCTCTAATAGAAGCGTCCTACGAGAAATTGTTTCTCGTCGTCCGTTCTTCTCCTTCACCTAAACGAGGTGGAAGGACTCTGATCTTTCTAGGCCACTGAAAAGGCATTGGAAAGAGCGCGCGTTCGACTCGAGCCTGGAACGCTTCTCGGAGGAAGCTCCTTCTTCTTGTCAAGAAGGCTAAGCTGGTTTCGACGCCTCCTAGAACAGTATTTGAGGATCGCACTCCTTCGAGTTCTCCTGCTTCTTCTATTGAAGAGGACGCTGGGGTGGCTTCCAAGAGGATTTTGCTTGCAGTTCAAGAGCAGATTGCCTCTTTGGTTGGAGTTCTTTCGAGGGATCCCCCTCGCAAGAAGGACGCTAGACTTCCTATTAAGAAGTCTCGTTTCTTCTTTCTACCCAGCCAGACGTGGAAGCGTCCTCAGACATGGGACGTCTTCCAAGGCGCGAAGAGATCGTACAAACGTCAGGATCTATCCGAAGCCGAGTTGCTCTAGATCAGGATACGCTCAGGCGTGAGGCGCCAGCCAGGCGCGAGGCGCCAGTTAGGCGCGAGGATTCAGCCAAGCGCGAGGATTCAGCCAAGCGCTAGGCGCCAGCCAGGCGCGAGGAGTCAACTTTGCGTGAGGCGCCAGACAAGCGCGAGACGTCAGCCAGGCGCGAGATGCCAGCCAGGCTACACGCTCCAGCCAAGCGTGAAGCGCCAGCCAACCGAAGCGAGGCGCAGACAAACGCGAGGCGCCAGCCAAGCGCAGGAGCTTTTCAGGGCGCGAGGAGCTTTTCAGGCGCGAGAAGTCAAGCAGACGCGAGACTCTTTTAGACGGGAGGGAGAGAGGTCGGTTCACTCTATGAGCCCCTCTCCTAGTAGGAGTTTGTCACCAGTAGAGAGAGAACGGGATGAAGATCCTCTCGTTTTTTCAGGCCGATTCTCCATAAGTGTAGAAGGAGATTCGGAAGAAGAGGGTGACGGTAGAGAAGGAGTCTCGAACTATAAAGTTCTGACTGACCTTCTTTTACGGGTTTTAATACGGAGATTCTTTTAACTCCTGCCGCTCCTCCTTCGCCTCGATCACTGTTTTCGAGTGCGATTGTGCCTAAGTCTTCGTCGGTCTTGAAGATGAGACCTACGATCTCTATGAAGAGAGCGCTTCAGTCCTTAGACAAATGGATGTTGTCTAAGAAGGATCTGGGCAGAACCACCTTCTGTATGCCTCCAGCCATACTTTCTGGCAAGAGAGGTTTCTGGTACCGAACTGGGGAGAACATGGGCCTTTCTCTCCCAGCGGCAGCCGAAGCGGACTTTTCAACCTTGGGTTGACTCGTTCAAAGGAGAACAACTTTGAATGGAGCTCGCGTGTCTTGGGCAATTTCGGAGACGGATCATCTCCTCAAGGGACTCTTCCATATTTTGGAAGTGTTTAATTTCTTAGACTGGTCCCTTGGGGTGATGTCTAAGAAAGCTCATGACTCGGATGGTCTTGACCCCAAAGTCATTCTGAGTATTCTTGCTTGTATTGACAAGGCGGTACAAGAGACGGATCAGGAGAAATCTCCTCTTCATTTTTTCCCGGAGCAGTACTCCTTAAGAAGAAGGAGTATTTTTAGTTCCTTCCTAACCAAGGCGGTTTTCTCCCTCACAGAGAGCAGCCCTGGTTTTCGCTCCCATGTCTGACTTCCTGTTTCCTTCTCAGTTTAGTGAAGGACATTTCTCGATCACTGACTGAGAAGGCGACTCAGGATCTTCTCCTGCAACTGCAAGGAAGAAGAGACCACTTGTTTCAGTTGACAAGAAAGGACCGACTTCTACGGTTCAGCCCTTTCGAGGAGGGCCTCCTCTCCAGAGCTACCTCTAAGAGAAGAGGTCTTGAGAGGAGAGGTAAGGCTCCTTCCCGTCCCTTTAAGAAAGGGGAAGTGAGACAGACAGCCTCCAAACACCAGTGGGGGCCAGGCTTCTCGAATTTGCAGAAGCCTGGTCTCTCATAAACTCGGACGCCTCTTCCATGTCCATAATCAGGAAGGGATATCTTATCCCCTTCCAAGACAGTCCTCCACTAACGACCATTCCGCGGGAACTGTCAGCCAGATACAGGGACCTGACCTGTGAGGATACTCTTCGTCTGATGGTGAATCAAATGTGGGACAAAAGAGCTATAGAATTGGTTCTAGAGCAAAACTCTCCGGGGTTTTACAATCGGCTTTTCCTGGTTGCGAAAGCCTCGGGGGGCTGGAGACCAGTTCTAGATGTCAGCGCTCTGAACAAGTTCGTTCTAAAGGAGAAGTTCTCTATGGAGACTTCGGGACCTCAGTCCTGGCGGCTTTACGTCAAGGAGATTGGATGGTGTCGCTGGATCTCCAGGACGCCTATTTTCATGTCCCGATTCACCCTTCTCGTCGAAGAAGTACCTCCGTTTTCATGACGGGGGGAAGGATCTTTCAGTTCAGGGCCTTGTGTTTCGGCCTGTCCACAGCTCCTCAGGTCTTCACAAACCTGATGAAGAATGTGGCGAGGTTTCTTCACCTCAAAGGCGTCAACATCTCTCTATATTTGGACGATTGGCTCATCAGGGCCAGAACAGAGAGACAGTGTTTGGAGGACCTTTCTTTGACCCTAGACCTGATAAAGGCGTTGGGACTACTCGTGAACCTCAAGAAGTCACCAGCTGATTCCCAGCAGAAACTTGGTCTATCTGGGGATTCAGATGGATTCTCGGGGTTTTCGAGTATTTCCTTCGCAAGAGAGAATCGTGAGAGGCTTGGAAAAAGCTCTCTCTTCTTAGGGAAAGAACGGACTTCGGCGAGGGAATGGTTAAGCCTACTAGGCACCCTTTCCTCGCTCGAACAGTTCTTTCCTCTAGGAAGACTACATCTTCGCCCTCTTCAGTTTTTCCTAAGGAGATCTTGGAACTGGAAGACGGGACTTCTTCTCCGACAGTTTTCTCCTTCCAATGGAGATGAAACCACACCTGCAATGGTGATTGTCCCCTCTAAAAGAGAACAAGGGAATTTCTCTGGAAGTTCCGAACCCAAGCCGAGTGTTGTATTCCGACGCATCGGAGAAGGGTTGGGGAGCACACTAGGACCGAGAGAAGTGTCAGGCACCTGGAAGGCGGCACAGGTGTCCTGGCACATAAATTGCAAAGAACTTCTAGCAGTTCACTTGGCGCTAAAAGTTCTTCGAACCCTTTGTGACGAACAGTGTGGTCCAAGTGAATGTGGACAACACTACAGCCCTGTCCTACATTCGGAAGCAAGGAGGAACGCACTCAGTGTCGCTTTACGAGATAGCAAGAGATCTGCTAATTTGGGCCTCACCAAAGAAACATCTCCCTCCTGACAAGATTTGTTCAGGGGACAAGAAATGTCAGGGCGGACAGACTGAGCAGGAGAAGCCAGGTCCTTCACACAGAATGGACTCTTCATTCAGAGGTGTGTCAGAGTCTTTGGGTGGGATGTTTGGGGCACTCCTCACGTAGATCTGTTCAACACATTCCTTTCCAAAGGCTGGAAGTCTTTTGTTCAGTGGTGGAAGACCCAAGAGCTTTCCCCCCTTTCAAAATCCTGGGACAAGTGTTGAGAAAGTTCGTAGCGTCCAAAGGGACAAGGATGACCCTGATAGCCCCGTTTGGCCAGCACAAGATTGGTTTGCAGAGGTGCTGGAGTGGACAGTAGACTTCCCAAGATCCATTCCAAAAAGGATGGATCTTCTCAGACAGCCACACTTCGAGAGGAGGTTTCATCAAAACCTTCCACCGCTCTCGCTCTGACTGCCTTTCGACTATCGAAAGACTTGTCAGAGCAGAGGGGGTTTCTCGCGAAGCTGCAAGCGCTATCGCTAGAGCCCGCAGAGCTTCCACTAGACGAGTCTATCAGTCGAAGTTGGGAGGTATTTCAGAAGGTGGTGTAAGTCTAAGAAGTTGTCCTCCTCCAGTACCTCTATAACCAAAATCGCTGATTTCCTTTTGTTCTTTGAGAGAGGTCTCTCATTTGTCTGTATCGACGATCAAAGGATACAGGAGCATGCTTTCGGCAGTATTTAGAAACAGAGGCCTAGACATTGCTGAGAATAAAGATCTGCACGACTTGATTAGATCGTTTGAAACTACAAAATCGAAGGAACTAACTCCTCCCAGCTGGAACCTGGACGTAGTTCTCAAGTTCCTTTCGTCTGACAGATTTGAGCCTCCCCAGGTAGCTTCGTTCAGGGATATAACAAGAAAATGCTTGTTTCTCCTATCTTTGGCGACAGCCAAAAGAGTTGGCGAACTTCATGCCCTAGAAGATGAAGTCGGCTTTAACAAAGACTCGGCCTTTGCTCGTTTAGAACTCTTTTTCTAGCGAAGAAAATGAAAAATCCATCGAATCCCTGGCCCAAGAGATTCGAGATCAAAGGCTTATCGAGTCTAGTAGGGAGAGAAACAGAGAGGTCTCCTTTGCCCGGTAAGAGCCTTGAAGTTTCTTCTTACAAAGAAAGAAACAAATGGGAGGCTCTAGACAAAGTCTTTGGTGTTCGATTAAGGGACCCCACAAGAATCATGTCTAAGAACGCATTAGCTTTCTTCATTAGGAGCGTCATTACGGATGCTCACAAGTTCTGTCCTGACGACTCTTTTCCGCTTTTAAGAGTAAAAGGCCCATGAAGTTAGAGCAGTGGCGACGTCTCTCTCTTTTCAGAAGAATATGTCGTTAAAGAAAATCATTGACACGACATATTGGAGGTGCAATTCAGTTTTTGCATCTCACTATCTTAAAGACGTTCGCGTGACCTACGAGAAATGTTTTTCTCTGGGACCTTTTGTATCGGCGGATACAATACTGGGTACGGGAGCAAACACCAATCCTTAAATTTGTACATACCTTCTACTAGATATGTTCTAGATTTCTGCTGACAAAGAGGGCTCGGTGCTGCACTGGCGGCGGCCAGTCACTGTTGTTCCAGTAAGGATCTCTTGTGATATCTTTTAGGGGAGTATTAAATTTTTTTTTTTTTTTAATTTTTGTATGAATGAGTTTTTCGTTTCGAGTTATGGGTTTTTGTTTGTAAGAGTTCGGGGATAACTCAGAACAATTTTATATACTAACATGGTGGTTAGGATCAGGTGGTCGGGATTGGTTATGCTCCTTCACAAGGTGTGTTGTCATAGAAGTGGTCCAGTACCCATTGACAAAGTCCTTTTAGGCTCTGCCGAGTAAGCGGTTCTTATACCCATCGACAGACCCACAAGAACTCTAGCCATAGATCTAATATCTCGCTAAAGTCTTGAGGTGATGCAGACTACCGGGCTACAGCCACGAAGTCTACACCTATCAGGTAGGAACCAAGGTTTTTTCTTTTATACCTACAACATATGTTGTTTACCTGTCTATTCCATATTAGCTGTCTCTGACCCTCCACCAAAGGGTGCCAATCAGCTATGTATATATCTGACAGTAAGTTCATTGTATGAAAATGATATTGTTATAATACAATAAAGTTTCATACATACTTACCACCTGGCAGATATATACGATTAATGGCCACCCCCAGCCTCCCCGCAGGAGGACAAAGGTGGGAAAGAGAGAAAATATGATAGAAAACAGGAATGGTCCTAGTCCTGCCGCCCAGGGCAGGGCAGGTAGATCAACCTGACCTACCGGTAGCGGAGTGGAAAGCGAAATTTGAATTTCTGTCGGGGACGACGGAGTCTTAGCTATGTATATATCTGCCAGGTAAGTATGTATGAAAACTTTATTGTATTATAACAATATCATTTTTATTTCTGCTCGGGTCCATATACATTGAGTATACAAGATACAGACAGTAACATACACAATCGTACATGAGATATGATAAAATAGAAAAAGAAATGAATAATCGGCACTTATCCATAATATAGCTGAGGTAGCATAAAAGCTAGTATCATCATACTGGTAATAACAGTAAAAATATTGGTGAGAAAAAAAAATGCATTGCGAGTAATAACAGTTGGTGCATATATTATATAACTCAAATTTCAACTAGAGACCTTAGGTGGTTACAGTAGTCAGGTCCAGAGGGGGGCTTAATACATAAATTAAATGTAAATAAAACTTTAACTTGATAGGAATCACAGTAATAATGAAAAATTAAAATATCAGCAATAAATGTAATAATGACAAAAACTGCAGATGACATCTTGCCAATACAGAGATTAAGTCCTTTAGGGGACAAAGGCCTCATTTTCCCATCTTTCCCACAATTTAGATCTTCTTCTTGCTTCACTCCTTAGGATGCTTTGTATGAGCGAGTTGCTGCTGTTTCTCACTCGGGTTACCAGACTGGACATTGTTCGCCTAACAATGATTTTTAAATTGTCCAGGTGGTTTTCAATGAACATCTGTGTGGCGGAGTGGTAGCGGGGAGTGTTTGTGAGGCGTCTCAGAATGTCATTGTGCACAACAGTGATGCGTCTCAAGGTCTCTTGGGTATAGTTCGTCCAGAGGGAACACCATAAGATACTGTATCAGTACTAGCGGAATAGAAGCACGTTTCACGTCTCGGTGACAGAAGGCAACCTCCTTGCAATCATGTTGCCAGCTGCACATAGTTTACGACGCCTCTGTTCAATGTCTGCCGTATCTTTTAGGTCGTCGGTGATAATGTGACCCAAGTACGGAAATTCGTGCACAAATTCCAGCCGATGGTTTCCGAGGAAAATTTGAGGTTCTGCAATATGCTTAATGCATCTTGGGAGCAGCGACATGCACTGGGTCTTGGTTTCGTTGTAGATTATATCAAATTCCCTCTGCATATTGGCGGCAGGTGTCGATGAGTCGTTGGAGACCTGCACTGATGGGGAAATCAGAACCATATCGTCGGCGTAACAGAGGTTGTTTATAGTTGTTTCATTGACGGTGCATCCGATTGGGAGCGAGTTCAGTTTGACATTCAAGTCATCTGTGTACGTATTAAACAGGTAAGGAGAGAGAATGCCTCCCCCCTTGCCGGAGCCCGTTTAGGGAGCCGAAGGTGTAAGATAACACGTTACCTACCCATTTGACAGAATTGCTGTGTGGAGAACCAGCAATGTAAAATGCCAATTAGGTACAGGGGTGTCCCCTTTTATGCAGCTTCAGGAAGAGCTTCAGGTAGTTTACTCTGTCAAATGCTTTTATCACATCTACAAAACAAAGGAAAATAGGAGAGGCTGATGATAGGTAGTAATAAGCAATTCTTTCAGTATGTAGATGCAGGTGTCGGTTGAGTGGTTTGCTTTAAACCCGAAACTGGTTGTCAGTGGTGTGTAAAAAGGGGAGAAGTCTAACTAGAAGAACAGACTCAAGGTTATCTTCGATGCGATCGTTGTGATTGCAATCGGCCGTAGTTGCCAGGGTCAGCTGCATCCTTTAGCTTGTTTTTGATTAATGGTATCAAGTGAACTAAGAGTAGGGAGTCTGGAAGAAACCGGTGAATGAATTATGCACGCATTGAATAGGGGAGCTCGCAAAATGTAAATTATCGGATGGCAGAGTTTGAAGGCCTCTGCAGGAAGACCATCACAGCCGGGCGATTTATTATTAGGTAGGCTGTGTTTATGGCATCGCTGATGTTACCTGGCGTAATACGGTCTGCAAAATGAATTGAATGTTGTCAGTAAGGAGGTTATCTACATCCCTTCGGGAATCTTGATCATTTATGCAATTCAGGATAGTGTGAAGTGATCGCCCCACATACTTGCTATAGCTTCGTTTCAGACTGCTTCCCCTACCCTCTGTGATAGCTTTTTAGTTTTGGGATTTAAGGACTGGATATCTTTCCAAAGACGAGGATAATCACCAGATTCTAAGTTTCTAGATATTGAATCAGCTCTTAGTTGTTTTTCATTTAACCTGCAGTGCTTAAGAGAAGTTTGAACTGCACTCTCCCCTGTCTCATTAGTAATGCAGTGTGCCCTTCCCTGGGGCTACCATTTTGCCTCCACAGTAAAAACATTTCTCGTGAGTATGTATACAGATCTTTAACCAAGTCATTCCATCCAGGATATTACGAGAATTACCTTTACGAAATATGTAGGCAGTCCTGCCCGAAGCAAGCAAAGCGGAGATTATGTTCGAATATAATTCATTCAGATCCCTCTTTGTGGTGGTCATTTCTACAATTTGTGTTAGTACAAAGTAAGGCGTCTGCCGGTTGAACTATTGACCGCAACCTGGTTTCCGTGGTCGCCCTAAGTCTCTGGTTTTCTGTTGGTTTTTAAAATCCCAGTTTACCGCTGGTGGTCGA
>NC_061108.1:29201866-29219066 GCF_015104395.2 Macrobrachium nipponense
GAATGGTCAAAACTACACCTGGTAAAACTTTTTAGCTGTCAGGGCAGTAGAAAGACATCAGGATGCTTAGCAGGTTTATTCCCGGTCGAAACAAAGTCTTTGTGGGAAGTTTGCTGCTTTGAGTGAAATGAAACAACAAATTGGTTTGATCATTCATTCTGTGGAAGGACAGTGTTTTAGCAATTGGGGATTCAGGAAGAACAACTGCCTACAAGGGCCTTTACATTCATAAGTTTGGCACTTGGTGTGGATTTAAGGAACTCTAATTTGACTTCCTAGTATGTAGATGAACAGGGACATCCGAATGATTACTACTACTTTGTTGGCCCTCAGGCTTGAGCAGTGGATGTTTCCTTAAATTTTGCCTAATTCAGACTCATAGGCCTGCCTCTCTTATCTACTCTGAATACTATTGAGCAATTTCAAGTTCAAGAATAGCTTAGTGTCTCTGTAGAGCCCTTGTAGCCTCAGGGCCAATTGTTTTCAGAATTTCAATGCTCTTGGTAGATGTCTCATTCTTCTGTTGAGAAGAAATCAACTCTACTACTCTATGGGTCCTAGTGCTTGGCTTTATGCCAAAATCACATATTCCATTCCACAATTCCATACAGTTCCATTAACTTAGGCATCTCCTTAACTGCTTGGAGATGTTAGAATGTCCCCTCCCATAATAAGATTTTCAAGTTATCATAGGATCTGTCCTTAATTTAAAACTGCCATGGTCTGGGGTCAGAAGCAGTGGTCTGTGTATTGCTGAGGGTGCCATTCTAGAGGAATTTTTAGCACCTGGATCCTTGTAGATGTCAATGTTTTCTGTTTAGAGGAGATAGGACTTTTCACTGTCTACTTCCAAAGTTATCATTCCATACGTACTTTCCTTGGTATTGCATCAAATACTTTTAGATCTTGCTGAGGACCAGCACTGTAATGTGTTGAGATTGAAGCCCCTTCACCTCTATATCAGTCTCTCTTTGGAGTTTAGGTGCAGGTCTAAACTTTTATCTGAATTTAATTTACTGTAAGACCTTTTGATTTTAGCACTAAGGAAGTGGGGTTTAATAAGTAAAATTTTTATTTGTCCGGCCCCTTCCTTTCTTTAAGCAGTTTGTAAAAGGGAATGCTATTTTAGCTTTCTGCTTTAGAGCTGAGGGTGATGTTAAAGCTATGCTTTCAAATGCCCTGTAAGAATTCCCAATGTAACCCCTTAGTGGGGAAGAAGAGGAAACTTCTTTTTCCTGTTGGGGCATTTAAATTTAAAGGTCAAACCTAGAACTTTTTTTATCATCCTTTTAGAAACCTTGAACATCTGTGTCTAAAGGTAAATGCTGGAAGAGGCAACGTTAACCTTTGGTTTTGTGAACATAGATGTTGTCAAAAGGTTAAGCCTGGAAGAGGCAAAATCAACTTATGTTTTGTGGTTTTAGAAAACCTAGCTGTCTTTGCCAATGGTTAAGCTTGAAGACAAAGTTAACTTTTGTTTTGTGGTTTTAGAAAACCAAGAATGTATTTGTGAAGGTTAATCCTGGAAGAGGCAAAGTTAGCCTTTGTGTGTAATTTTTAGAAACTTGCAACGCCTTCGCTGAGGGTTAAACTCGAAGGCAAAGTTCACTTTTGTTTTGCGGTTTTAGAAAATCTAGAAAGTATTTGTGAAGGTTAAGCCTGGAAGAGGCAAAGTTAACCTTTATTGTTGTTATTTTTTTTTTTTTTTTTTTTTTTTTATAGGCTAGTGCATGAGAACTAGCTCCATATCTTCTACCTTTATTGAAGGTAAACATTCATAATGCGAGCAGCAGTTGCAACTTCATTTAGTGTTAAGGGGGCTGGCTGGCTGGCTAATGCCATTTTTTAAGGATAGGACTTTGACATTCATACCACTTAATAAGGTGACTTGGGCCATCTCCAAACCGCATATGATTTTCGCCTCTGACCTTCGGTTTTGTGACGCCAGGGCGATTTTTCCCGAAAATAGCCGTTTTTCAAATTCTATCTCCTCCCTTTATATTCAATATTAAGACCTGGGATTACTACCATATTATAGACCTGATGTAGACCTCCAATCAAATGAAGAGTTTTTTTCTAAAAGTCATGTTTTGCTGGATATACATTTTCATTATGGTAAAAAAAAATAAACCCTATAAATCAGGAAAAGAAAAAAAAGACGAAACAAAAATTGGAAAAAAGGTCTATATTTCTTTGTTCTATAATGTGTTTTTAAGTTATATATCAAATTTCAAGGCTATAGCTTTATAACTAAGTGAGAAGATAGAATTTGAAGGTCAATAAGTATAGTTTTGTGATACGGGCGTTCAAAGTTTTCCTTTGTATCTTTATAAAGACAGTGTTAATAAATAATGATTTTATTTGAGATGAATCTTACCTACTGTTAAATTAGCTATTTCTCCCCGCTGATTAGGCGAGTCAGCATTCAAACAAAAAAAATCGAATGGCTGCCCAGATGACTGTTTAGTTTACCTGTTCTCCACCAGGTGTGTTTCAAATGTTTTAGCTCTTGTCAGAAGTCTCCTTGCCGCCATTGTGGCTAGGTGATTGTTGGTATTCTATGAAGTTTGGCTGTTTTACACCTGTTACGGTATTGTAATTCCATTTTCCTAGGATATCTTCTACCAGAAGCAAAACCAATAACCTCAGGCTATGTAGGAATGCTTTGGTGTAATGATTTATTTGAGATGAATCTTACCTACTGTTAAATTAGCTATATCTCCCCGCCGATTAGGCGAGTCGGCATTCAAACAAAAAAAATCGAATGGCTGCCCAGATGACTGTATAGTTTACCTGTTCTCCACCAGGTGTGTTTCAAATGTTTTAGCTCTTGTCAGAATTCTCCTTGCCGCCATTGCGGCTAGGCGATTGTTGGTATTCTATGAAGTTTGGCTGTTTTACACCTGTTTACGGTATTGTAATTCCATTTTCCTAAGATATCTTCTACCGGAAGCAAAAACCAAAAACCTCAGGCTATGTAGGAATGTTTTTTGGTGTAACCAGGATGGTGAATTTGGAAAGTTGATCAACATTCCTTTATACTGGGCAGGGGTAACAGAGTGATTTTGGACTACTAGATGTGAAGAATGTAGGGAATTGTTCTGAGAATTTATGCCTGAATATGTCAGATATAGGAAAACTGGGACTAATGAATTGTGAAAGCAATTAGTTAGATCAGGACTTAACCTGTCAGCCTATCCCTACTTAGACTAGGCATTTTAGTAGGCTAGTATTGACTTCCATTGTAGCTCCACCTTCTGCTCCCCATTCGGTTCAGGAAAAGTGTAACGAGAAGTTAGAACATTATCCTATTTTCAGTTCTAACACAATTTGAACTTAGTTCGTGACAGGAAAGTTCCGAATCCCTATAGTGTGCGCTCAGTTTTGCGTTCCCTGTTAGAAGTAAGGTGTTGGTGCCCTTGTCTGTACGTAGCCTGAGCCTAGGACTGCCCTGCGACAGTTGGAAACATCCGCTGCCAGGGAACCGGGTTGGTTCTCGGGACGATGGGATTCTGTGCCCTCCAATACCTACTTTGCCCTTTTTCGTGGTCTGAATCTCGTTTAAAGCTTTTGCCTAAATACCGTTAAAGAGTTCACATAAGGACCGTTTCGGTAAGCGTTAATGCTCGCTCCGTAGGCGCATTCTGTCGTCTTCAACACCTAGTTTGAGGTGTTAGCATGCATAGGCTTAATAATATATGATATAGGTATAGATATTTTGAGATGATAATGTATCTGTAGTGAGTTTTACACGTTTAGATATGTCAACTCGGTCGACTGTTTATCTCTCATGTTTTGGTTATTAGAAATTCTT
Organism: Macrobrachium nipponense; assembly: GCF_015104395.2. Taxonomy (NCBI): domain Eukaryota; kingdom Metazoa; phylum Arthropoda; class Malacostraca; order Decapoda; family Palaemonidae; genus Macrobrachium; species Macrobrachium nipponense. The sequence continues at coordinate 29,205,681 of NC_061108.1, forward strand.
GTATGCTAGCATATTCCTTTTTCTTCGTAATGTTTGTTTTTTGCGTGCTTCCTCTTCGGCTATTTCTCTTTCAAGTCTACACTGTCTGTAGTATCTAAGTTCTCACTGAGTTAGATATTCTAGCTTCAGAGATTTCTAACTTAGTTTCATATAGGAATGCTTTCAAGTATGTACGATCGCTTTTGGACCAGGCAGGAGCGTTGTAACTCCTCTCCCACCGCCTCCAACTTTTGGCGCCTCGTTCTCTCTCTCCCTCTGTCAAGTGTCGACTCGTGCGGACTGCGGACCAGGGTTCCCAGGTGTACGATAATTATCGTACGAGTACGATAATTTGACCCTCTGTACGATAAACGATTAATAATCAAAATACAATGATTTGAAGAGATTCGGTACGATAATTTGTTCTGATACATCTGGGAACCCTGTGGTGGACTGACATTATTGACTCGTTTCATGTGAATGCACCTGACTAATGCAGAGTGTGGCTGAAATGGACCATCCTCTTCGTAATTTTTTGAGTTATTCAAAGCAGTTAGCTTCTAGGATTGGGCTATAGGCACCCTTAGGAAAAACATTCAGAAGGCGAATTCGATGTCCTCAGACACTTCCTCTGATCTTCTGGCAGTCCCCTCTTGCCTTGATAGAGGTATTAGAGATAGTTCACAAGAACTTGCTTCTACTTTCACTATGTATGCGCTAAAAAAGTGAGAGTTGTGGTGCTCCTTTACCACAAAAGGAGTCACTCAGACTCAAAAGTCAGCCCTTCATTTTTCTCATCTTGCATGGGATTTTCTGTTTCTATAAGATGTTATAAGCGGAATTGCCTCCTTCCAACTTACAAAAGAAATTGACTCAAGATTTCCTTGCACAGTCATTGAAACGTTCAAGGGATACGACACAGCTCAGCAAGTCCTCTTCTCCACTGCAACATTTGCCCTTTCATGGGGGTAAGGCTAGATCCTCTTCCAAGAGAGGTAAGGTGCTTTTCACACCAAAGATAATTAAGAAGTTGTCCTTCGACCCTGCCATTTAAGAAATGAGGTAGTATTTTCAGACCATGCAGCAGTAGGTGTCAGACTTCAGCTTTCACAGGTGATAGAGGTCCTAAGGCCAGGTTGCTCTATTCCTTTTCTTGCCGAGCCACCCTTAGTCAAGAGCCCTATCGTGTTGACTGCGTACTCTCTCAGCTCAGAGAAGTATTTCACTCTGGCCGAAGAGGTGCCTGCTCTTCTCCTGAAAGAGGCAATAGAACAAGTAGAGGACATTCAGTCCAAAGGCTTTTACAACTGCCTTTTTGTGGTTCCAAAGGCATCAGGCAGGATGTAAATGCTCTGTATGTCTTTCAGAAAGACAAAATTCAAAATGGAGACAAATTGGCCATTCTCGTTGCCATCCGTCAGGGGGACTGGATGGTCTTAATGGATATGCAAGATGCATATTTCCATGTTCCCTCACCCTGAGTTGAGTAAATACCCTCAATTTGTCTGCAAGGGCCAAGTTTTAGTCAACATAGCCTGCCCTCAAAGTCAGAGTCATGCTGCATGGGAGATCTTCAGAAGACCTTAACATTGGCTCAGGAGTTAGATCTCCTGATCAATCGTGAAAAGTCCCAACAGATAGTTTATTTGGGAATGACTCTGGACTCTGTTCTTTTTCCTTTTTCAGGCTTTTCTATCCCCCAAAAGGGTAGAGTCTTACCCTCAGACTGTGGACAAGATCCTATCTCTCTCTCAGAGTGCTCAACCAGGTATTGATAGAGCCTCCTTGGCACACTGCTCTCCATAGATCAATTTGTCCCCTTAGGCAGGTTGTACTTAAGAATCTACCAGTCTTTTTTTGGGGCATCAAAGAACATCTCCTATGGTGAAGATCAGAAGAAAGACTTCTAACAGGCAAGTCTCTCTCTTCTCAGAACCCTGACTTCAATTTCTGTGCAGACATGTCTGACGTAGGTTTGGGAGTGCTGATAGGGAGCAGAGGAGTCTCCAGATTGTGGACAGAGCAACAGAAGTCCTGGCACATCAATCTAAAGGAATTGAAAGCCATAACCCTGGGACTTTAAGCGTTTGCATGGGAAGTCCGAAGCAAAATAGTAGCCATTCACTCGGACAGCCTGACAGCCCTCGCATACATATCAAACAAGGGGAACCCACTCCTTTTCTCTTTGCAAGGCAGCGAGAGATCTTCTGTGGGCCAAGGAGAACCAGACGGAATGTTGGGTAAACTTAAAGGATTTGGTTCAAGGGAAGATTTTAAAATTGTTTCTCAGCATGAGGCCAACTTTCTTGCTGTTTTCCAATCAAGTCAATTCCCTATGGAGTGGACTTCGCATCCAGTGATCTGCCTGGACCTCTGGAAGTTGTGGTGAAGAATGATGATGGACCTCTTCACTACTGCAAAGAATCATTGGCTCCCCCTCTAATGCTCTCTGGTTCCAGATCCAATGGTATGGGCAATGCTCCTGGACTGGTCCGACAAGAAACTTCACTCATTTCCTCCCTTGGGAATGATCAGGGAAGTGCTCAAGAAGTTCCAGACCCACAGAAACATCTCAGTGATCCTCATTGTGCTGTTCTGGCCCCTCAGGGAATGGTTCCCAGATCTCGTCAGTCTGTAAGCAGATTTTCCCAAGTTACTTCCACAAAGAAGAAAACTGCTCAGACAACACACATAATGAGGTACCATCAAGGTTTGTCTGCTCTGGCTCTGACAGGGTTCAGACTGTTGTCTGACTCCTCAGAGCAAAAGGCTTTTCAAAGTCGGCTGTGGAAGTGATCTCTAAGTGTAGGTGCCACTCATTAGCTAACGTCTAACGCAATAAATGGACCATTTTCAGATATTGGTGCAGAAGAAATAGTCTTTTTCTCGAGCATCTGTAATGGAGATTGCGGATTTTCTTTTATATCTGAGGAAGTCAAGAGAACTGTCTTCCTCCACTATTAAAGGATACAGAGCCATGTTAGGTTCTGTATTCCGACATAGAGGTATAGACCTGTTGTCTAACCAAGACTTAACAGACTTGGTTAAGTCCTTTGACAATCTCAAACTCAGGGAAATTTAGCAGGTCCCCTGGAATCTGGACGTGGTCTTGAAATGGCTGTCTGGTCTTCCTTTAGAACCTATGTCTTCTTGTTTGGTGAGGGATCCAACCAGGAAAACCCTTTTCTTGATTGCTCTGGCCTCAGCCAGAAGGGTAACCAAGCTGCAAGACCTAGATAAAAGGGTTGGGTTCTCCAGTGGTGATAGCATGGTGTCCTACACTGTGATTATCCACCAAAAACATAAATCCTTCTAGACCTTGGCCTAGGTCTTTCACTATTAAGAACCTGTCTGAATTAGTAGATTTGCATGAAGAGGAGAGGTCTCTTTGTCCCATGAGGGCGCTCAAGTTTTATCTTCAGAGGACCAAAGATATTAGAGGGGCCTCCAATAACCTATAGTGTTCGGTGAGGAACCCCTCTAAACCTCTTTCCAAGAATGCTCTCTCTTTTTTCTTGAGATATCTCATTTGTGAGGCCCTTTCACAATTGCAAAAAGAAGTTTTACCCGTGGTTAAAGTGAAGGCACGTAAGATTAGAGCTGTAGCTACATCTCTGCCCTTCAGGTATAACCTTTCAGTATCTTCTATTATCCAATCTATGTGTTGGAAATGTATGTTGGTTTTGCAAACCATTATTTAGGTGATATTGAAACTGCTTTTAATGACTGCAGTACCTTGGGTCCATTTGTGTTGGCTGGCTTGGTTCTGGGTAAGGAAACATAGGAATTCTTTATTCCTAACTATACTCTTCGTCTTGACTCTGGTGTTGGGTCCTGGGAAGTCTGGGAATACTTGGTACTGGATACCCTCCAGATCATTGATAGGGTGGTGGTTTCTAATATTTGGTGTAGGTAGTTTTTTTATATCTGGCTTTGTGTTGATGTTAATGGTACTGCGGCCAGGGCAGGTTCAATGTCTGGGCTTTACTACCTTCTGGTGAATTCCTCGCTGTAAGACCCTCACTTCGTAGTAGGTGACCCTTGGTCTGACACCACACCTCCACTAGTTGAGATGAACTGTGCCAGAGGCAGTATTGATTGCTTTAGCTCTCTTAACAGGCAAGAAAGCAACAAGCCTTATGTTAGTGCTAGCAAATTTTGTCTATTCCCGTGCAGTTATCAATTATGAATTGCAGTAGATTTTCATCCATGAATCCCACCCCCTAAAAATGGAAATTAGCTATGTAATTACAGTACTAGTACCTCGAGATACGAAAGGCTCAACTTACGAAAAACTCGAGATACGAAAGCCAATACGAAAAATTTAACGGCTCTACATACGAAAAGTTTTCAAGATACGAAAGGTTTCTGAAAGTCCAAGATTCGCCCAGATAACAATTTGAAAATCGCGCCGCGCGCCGCCATCATAGTACTAGTAAACTCGCCACCATCCTCCTGCTCTCCCATTGGTTCCTGATGCTAGTCGCGGCCATGAAATCCTTCTCTCCTTTTGGCCAGCGTCCCTCCTATCATGCATCTACTATGTACATGTGGTGGCGTGGCTCGGCCACTCTGTACCAGCATTGTTATAGTACGCACGCTGTATTCGTTTTCGGGATCGCTCAATGTGTACGTATTTTTAAAAAAAAAAGTGACAAGAATTCTCACATGGGATAAAGTGATCAAGGGTCTCTCTCATGGGATAACTGGAAACTTGCAAGGTTGGTAGAATCTCCACTCCCTGCTGAACAGAGGGTGTAGACCAATCATTTACAACATGCATACCAGTAGTACGTATAATCAAGGCACTTCAGTTTATGTTGAAGGTCAGCAGCCGAACAATCAGTACCCAAATTAGTTGCAGAGAGAGCATTTGGTTGAACAGGGTTTTGATGGACACCAGGGCCAACAGAGTCATGAGGTGCAAAAAAAGAAAGTTGAAATTCTGTAAAAATAAAAAAAATAAAGAAAACCTACGTAAAGTAAAAAAAAACCTACGTAAAGTAAAAAAAAAAGTTAAAAATCAAAAAAAGAAGAAAAAACAGCAGAAATTAAAGCAGCTTTTCATAAAGTGCAATCATTTGTAGAATACACCCCCCAAAAAGGCTCACACAGGAACATTGTGAAAAGTAGGCAGAAGCAATCTTCCTTGGATAGTTACGTATGTACGTAGCCTCACTCGAAAGGTAAGCTTCCACATTTTACGTTCCAGTAATAATATTTCTTGTACACTAATATACACTTTATTTACAGGTTTTGCAATTTTATTCTTAATTTAGGTATTGAACGGTCCAAATTGTTGTAGTATTTCATTGTTTATAGGTCAATTTAGCTTTATTATGAAATTTACTGGGGTGTTTTTGGAGGGCTTGGAACGGATTAGCCATTTTACATGTAAAATGTGGTCCAAGATACGAAAACCTCATGATACGAAGGCCGCCTCGGAACGGATTAATTTCGTATCTCGAAGTACTACTGTACCTACTTGGTAAAGTTACTTGAGTAAGAATATTTTTATAATAAAATAAGGTTTTATTCATACTTGCCAAGTAATTACAGAAGGGGAGCCCACCCTCCTCCCCTGTCATGGATGATAAGGCATGAATAAATTGAGCTGGTTTGCTATGCTGTTTCCCTATTCCCCTGGTAGTTGGCGGGGTTACTGACATACACCAAGACAAAGAAAAGAATCGCTACCGCGATTTTTAAGTTTTAGCTACCAGTACATAGAAATTCTTAACTATGTAATTACTTGGTAAGTATAAATAAAACCTTATTTTAATATAGAAATATCATTTTCATACAATCAACTTACCTGTCAGATATATACATAGCTAAGACTCTGTCGTCCCCGACAGAAATTCAAATTTCGCGGCACACGCTGCAGGTAGGTCAGGTGATCTACCGTCCTGCCCTGGGTGGTAGGATTAGGAACCATTCCCATTTTCTATCATATTTTCTCTGTCGCTTGGAATGTAAACAACGTTTGCAGTTCCTCCTGACTTGATTTTTGGATTTCATCGCCATCGATCTTCTGGGCTATCTTTTGCAGGGAAGTACTGGGTCTTTGGTTCGGCATACGCATATTAATTTGTTTGAATAACTTTGGCTTCGAAAATTTAGAAGAATTGTTTACGTGTAACTACCGAACTTTTCGGTAGACACTCATTTAGTTTGCAAGAAAGGGAAATATTAATATTTATTCATTAATACGTGTAATAAGTGTTAGAACTTTATTGAGGAAATATAAAACTCTAACTTCCTACTTTAGGAAGTCAGGAAAGCATATAACTTTTTACGCTTCCTTAAGAAGCTTTAATAGCTCTCGTGCTAACGAGCAGTTAGAGTATTAACAGTAATAGTAGTTTTTGCATCCTCATCTTCTTACTCTACAGAATCTGAATCTACAAATTAATAAATTTGAAGGTAATTGGATGTAGCTCAAAATGCGAGCTCTTATAAGGTAAGAAGTGAATTTAGTGTTCCCAGTGCAGTGGAGGGTGCGTTCTGATCGGCTCTGTTTCGCTCCCAGGTCTAGACCGCTTCCAAGCTCCCTGGCCCAGAGGAGAAGGAAAGTCGAAAGCCTTACGGAGGTTATGGAGAATCCCCACCGATCAGGCGTCCCCTCGGCAGGATCTGTAGAACGTCCCAGACTTCCAAGTTCGCCATTGGAAAGGCGTCCTATAATAGTGGAGGGTGCGTCCGATCGGCTCTGTCTCGCTCTCAGGCCTAGATCTCTTCCAAGCTCACAAGCCCAGAGGAGAAGGAATGTCGAAAGCCGCACGGAGGTTTCAGAGAATCCCCACCGGTCGGGCGTCCCCTCGGCAGGTTCTGTAGTAGCGTCCCAGACTGCCAAGGATAGCCATTGGAAAGGCATCCTTAAAAAAGTGCGTCTCTTCTTCCGTTTCTTCTTCTTACATCCGAAAAGACGAAGAATGTACATGTTTGGAGTTCGGACGATCTAGCGCGTTCTCTGAAAACTAAGAGAACACTAAGCGAGAGGCTGAGAGCCATCCAGCAAGCTAGCGCGAGCCACGTTCCAACAGCCAGCAGCGAGCCGCGTTCCAACAGACTAGCGCGAGCAGCGTTCCAACAGACTAGCGCGAGCAGCGGTCCAACAGACTAGCGCGAGCCTCGTTCATACAGATAAACGCGAGCCGCGTTCCAGCAACTGAGCGCGAGCCGCGCTCCAGAAAATTTTTCTTGGTGCAAGGCGCCTTCAAAGAGAAAACAGACGGCTAGACTGAGGAGCCTTATAGTAGAGTGGCAATCAGAAGGATGCTTCCATTGAACGTTTACTGGCAAGAGGCTCGTAAAAGAAGACTAGTAGGCGCTCGGAACTATCAGGGCGCACGGGACCTTCCACGCAAGCGGAACGTTCCAGGAGCAAGTCTCCTTTTTAGCGTGCAGAACATTCCAGGCGTGCGGAACTATCCAGACGCCAGGCGCTAGGCGCAAGGATCCAGGCGCCAGAATATTCCAAAATCTTCATTTGAGAGAGAGGTCAGTCGCGAGGCTCCTCTTTGAGTTTTTTAACTTGAGCAACTTTCCCCTGGCAAAGGTGCAAGATGTCGCACAGGCGGCCGTTGCTTTTGTCAGAAGGATTCTGATACTAAAGCTGGCCATACACGATAGAGACTGGCCCGTCAATTTCAAAAGGATTGTCCCGCATCGGTCCAAGTCTTTATGGTGTATGGGGGTGGGGGAAAAAAGCAGTCTCGTCGGGCTTGTCTTGGCTCGCCATCCTTTCAGCATGTTGAAAATCCGGTGTCCTGTCCCCGTTGCAATTTGCTGACTCGCCGCGCAGTCCCTAACCCCGTCGTGTGGGAAGAGATAAAGCCTCCCAAGGTCCTGACCATCCCTCAAGAATGAAACAAGTATGATACCTGAGACTAAATGTTATTCACCCGTAGGACGAAGATTGGCCTCCATACATATCGTTTTAAGCAGTGTCCTCATTGCAACTTCTCAAGTATGTCGCAGGCAACCAAATATTTAACTCAAGATTTTGTTACTGAATTCATTGAAACTTTATACTTCATCCGACTTATCCGTGTTTATGGAAGGTAAAAAAGTGAAGATTATTTAAATAAATCTAAAAAAGCAGGCTGCCTATGAAGAGTTATTAGAGGTCTGCAAGAAAATTGATGAGAACGCAGACGTAGATTTTGACTCCCAGAGATGGCAGAGCATGTTGACCTCTTGAAATCCTGTCTCCATCGTGTATGGGCAATCCTTAGGGGTCTGGCGCGGAGGGCCAGTACCGCCGTGCCAGTCTCTATCGTGTATGGCTAGCTTAACAGAAGCCCCTTTTCATTATTCAGAAGACTCCTGTGTTAGGCAGTTCCTCTCAATGCGGACTCTCTCCTTCATCCATGCTCTTCCCTCGTTATGAGGAGGCAAGAGCTTTGGGAGTTTTTCTTAATAAGAATCTCATCGACGTTTGGATATGATGGCGGATAGGAAATATCTACTTCCTTCCGTAAACCCAAGAGATGAACAGGAATTCTGTCTCTTCCGCGATTTATGAGGAAATCACGAAGATTTAAAGAGTTCCTGGATTAACTTCCTTCCTTAAGGAGATATATATACTCTTTCTATCATTCTATTAACGAAAAGAACGAAGATAGTAGAAGGTAGTAGAGTATCTGCTGTATGAGAATACGATACGGTCAAATCATAAACACATACTGTAGTTACTTCTTTGTTGTGCAACTCAATTACCAGTATCCTTCTAGGACTTTCCTAGGAAGGACTACACTTAAAGGGATTGTTAAGACAACACCTACTTAGCTTCTAGATTTATCGAAGTCTTGTTTCGCTTAAATATGCTTTAATAAGAACTTCCTGAAGTTCAATAATAATTTTATAAGATTCTTTTATTAAATGGAATAGCTGGCAACTGTGGAAGAGTAAGGCCAGATGGCTAACGGAGACTACTTTCGCTGAGGCCAACGCAGTACCATGTAGGCGTCGGGCAAAAGTGGTTGTTTACATCTCTCTCTCCTGCGGGATGGAATAACTATCCGTATCTCTCCCCTACAATAGCGGTCTTAGCCTCGGATTGAGGGGATAGTTAAGCTAACATAAATAAAATATTGTATGCCTTTTGCTGAGAAGCTTTCAATAAGAGAGATATTACAACCTTTCAATGCTGTTTACCATAGGTAACATTGTTAAAGGATTCTATCGCAGCAGAACATTATATTATATAATGCTCTCAGGCTTACGAAAGCATGGCTTATTAGAGTACCTGCTCAGAAGAAGATGGAGTCGGATGGGAAACATTCTCTTTGTGGCAGAACTTGTTTCCCTGAATGGACTATACTACGTATATAAATTTTTTTCCTACTAAGAACGGAATTAACATGTGAAAGGATGTCGGGTACCATAAAGGCACAGATGTTCTGGCACATAACCTAAAAAGAATTAGAGGGAAGCGCCAGCCTGGCGCAGTGAGCCAAGAGCACCATCGAAGATTTTCTCGTTTTAGCGAGTTATTAACCTAAGAGTCCAGTAGCCTCTCGGACAGCAGGCTCGGTAACGGAAAGATTCGTTCATGATTTCGTTACCCATTTAATCACTTAGGCCAATTCCACAACTCTCTCATATCGCAAAGAACATTGAGAATTTTTTTTTTTTTTCCGCTCCTGTTCGCGTTAATAAAGAGAACCTTCTCGATCGACGATAATAACTGTTAACGTATGTCTAACATTTATTGGAAAGAGTTGTAAGAACCTGCGGAAAGTCTTCTTCATAGATCTCTTAGCAGGGTAGAAGACGAACAGGCTTCCTATAGACTTCTTCCTTTTCCTCGAACCAAGAGAGGTAGCAATATACGCCATGTTTATTTTATAGAAAGGGGAATAAACTTTAGTCTTTTTTCCCCTAAATATAAATTCTTTACAGAATTTAAGATAAAGGGCATCAAAGAAGAGAGGATAATACTTTATGCCTCATTTTGGCCTTAGAGAGGTTGGATTCACAGAGGTCACGTTCTTCTCACAACATGTTTTGGAAGTTTTCTCCAAGAGAATCTTGATATTCTATCAGCATCTATTATAAATAGACCTTAACAACTCTCCACTCTGAGTCTGTTTGCGTTTGTGTAGACTGACCAGAAGTGGACATGAATGAGAGGATTTTTTCAAGGTAAATGGACAATATATTCATGGCCAAGACATAGAATTGCTGCAGATCGTGCTAGAGGGAATGAGGAAGCTGTCCTCTTCCGATACCTCTGTGAACCACATAGCGGTTTTTTCTTCCCTTTCAGAGGAAAGAATCACCTTTGTATATGTCTGCTATCAAAGAATGCAGTAAAAGGCTATACTCTGTCTCTACAAAGGGAATTGGAGATAGCAGAGGATTAAGATCTTCGGGATCTTATACGATACCTCAGTATGACAAGAGTAGGATATCATGTACTTCTAATGGGATCTTTTTTTGTTGGCCACAGATTCCATGTTCCGACAAGATGGAACTGCTCCTCATCAAACTTCTTTGAGAAAATTTTATGAGAGAATTCTTTGTTTCTCTTGGTCCTAAATGACCAAGAAGACAAGTGAATTTTTTTTTTTTATTGAGCATTGGAATCTCGCATCAGATTCTATGGAGACTAGGCAATGGGTTCTTGCCAGCATAGTATGTCTGGCAAAAGAACTAAAACCCCCTATTCCTGATTCAATGTTTTTCAGAAAAGAGGTTTCGTTGTCCAGGCAGGGTACTTACGTTTTCATCTACAGTAGAATGGTTCAAACGTTTGCCTACAGAGTCTTTGGAATGCGATGACGGCTCGAAATGCTTCCCAGAAGGTGTTCAGAGGGATACAATAAAGAGCTAGAAATCAGGAGTCCTCCCAATTTCAGCTCGGAGTCTCCTTCGACTTCCAGGCTTCTTCCCTTCCTTCGGGCAAGGATAGGGAAGATTCTGCAACGAGAAACCCCTTCAACAGGTAAGAAGAGATCTCGTGAGCAAGGGAAGTACTCAAGAAGGATCCTCCTCGGAGAAAGACACTTATCTCTCGTACTGTTAGATGTACTATCGTATACTGGAGTAGCTGAACTACAATCACCTCTTTCCCGCCAGAGAGCAGCTCAAAGTGGAAGAATTTCTTCCACCTTCTCGAGTCTCGTGATTTACTATTGTGGATGTTCAGGACTTTCGGACAATGTAGCGCCAACCAGGAGCCATAATGCCAAAACAGGCGTAAAAAAACGCCAGAGGCAGACAGCCCCCAAGAACACTGTCATTGTTCTGATGAGGAGAAAGACCGGTACTACAACTTGGCACAGATGCGCTAGAGGCGAACATATCGGACAGAATAAGAGTGTCCGATGTGGACATCGCCAGACATCCTCGAGACTCTACCAACCAAGCTCGAAAGCTCCGGCAATGGGGAGGAGCCAACCAGGCGCGCAGGCGCCAGGCAGGCGCCAGGCAGGCGCTAGGCGCGCGGAGGCAGCCGCCAGGCAGCGCTAGGCGCGAGGCGCCATGCAGGCGCTAGGCACGAGGCGCCATGCAGGCGCTAGGCACGAGGCGCCATGCAGGCGCTAGGCACGAGGCGCCAGGCAGGCGCTAGGCACGAGGCACCAGCCAGACGCGAGGCGCCAGACAGGTGCAAATCTCCAGCTAAGGCGCGAGGCGTCAACCAGCTGCGAGGCGCCAGTCAAGCGAAAGGTACCAGACAAGCGCTAGGCTCCAACCAAGAGCGAAGCACCAGCCAGGCGCGAGGTTCCTTCCAGGCTTCAGTCTTCAGACGGGAGAGATCCATTTCAAGAAAGCCCTGGTCTTCTTTGAAACATGGAGATCTCCTAAGCACTTCATAAGTGACTTGATTCCTTCAAACAGCTGAGAATTAAAAGCGCAGGAAGTGCACGCTTCTGCAAATTCTTGTTCTTTACATAACAATATGTCATATAAGACATATTAGCTGTGTTGTACGGTAGAGGCAACTCTGTGTTGACTTCTCATTACACAAAGGATGTCAAGTTAACCTACGAGAGATCCTTCTCTTTTGGTTTATACATTTCTGCGGATACGTTACTGGGATAAGGAGCCGACACTGATCCTTAACTTTGAGTTAAAAGTTATTTAACTTAGTGAAATTATTGGGGTTTTTGAAAGGAGTGTGGGGATAACTTTTCAATTTGAGCGCGAACCCTCGTGTTAGGATCAGGTGATCGGGATCGGTGTTGTGCTCCTTAGTTATGCCAATAGGCATAGGTGTATTGTCATATAAGTGGATTAGCACCCATTGACAAGTACCTTTTAGGCTCTGCCGAGTAAGTGGATAAGACCCCATTGGCAGACCAACAAGAACTCTTGGCCACAGATCACATATCTCGCTAAAGTTTCTTGAGGTGATGCAGACTCCTTGGCAACAGCCATATGAAGTCTACCACCTATCAGATAGGAACCAAGGTTTATTTATTCCTACAACATATGTTGTTTACCTGTCTATTCCATGTTAGCTGTCTCTTACCCTCCACCAAAGGGTGTCAATCAGCTATGTATATATCTGACAGGTAAGTTGATTGTATGCAAATGATATTGTTATGATACAATAAAGTTTCATACATACTTACCTGGCAGATATATACGATTAATGGCCCACCCAGCCTCCCCGCAGGAGACAGGTGGAAGAGAGAAAATATGATAGAAAATGGGAATGGTTCCTAATCCTGCCACCCAGGGCAGGACGGTAGATCACCTGACCTACCTGCAGCGTGTGCCGCGAAATTTGAATTTCTGTCGGGGACGACGGAGTCTTAGCTATGTATATATCTGCCAGGTAAGTATGTATGAAACTTTATTGTATCATAACAATATCATTTTGTGTACTTTTAAAAGTAAAAATCATTTTAAATATATCTTGCATTTTTTCAGATTGTAAGTGCAATTGGTATTTGGAGTTTATTCAGCTTCCCAACACCAACCAAACCTGAACCTATTGAAGTTAATATAACATCAAGATCTGATACTTCATATAATTATGACGATAGGTGAGTGCATGTTTTAACATGGCTTTTCCAAATGTGATACAGTTCATTTATTGCTGTAAAATTTGCACATGAATATTGTGATTTGTATGTCCAAAAAATATATCTTGGACAATGAGTAAGATTTTTGGAGAAATATGGAGAAGATCTGTTATTTTTTTAAAAGTTCCCCCCTCCAATCATACCTTACATCTGAACAGTGGTTGTTAAAAGAATGTGAGTTGCTGCTGCTTAATAAACAGAAAGTTGAGGGTATTGTTAACAAGAGTGAAGGTGTAAAACTATGTAAAAACTAGAAAGATACAGCTATTAATATGAGTCTGGGTGGTGAAAGAAAAATTAATATTTTCATACTTAAAATGTAGCCCGAATTTCGTGGTGATTGAATTTCCCGGAAGGTTTTTCT
>NC_061108.1:29219566-29266664 GCF_015104395.2 Macrobrachium nipponense
AAATTTCCTTCATGCATGGTTGCCCTGTGCTTCCTCCGAGACCGATTTTATTATAAATGTGTTTTTGATGCGCTTTTTTATACCCTTTCGCGTGAATTTTTGTCCCTTTATACATCAGAAACCCCAAACAAGTTAGCAACCTTGTTTTATCTCATGCCGGTAGATTTTTCAAGGCATAAAATATTTATCTAAATACCTTCAAACTCCTATTTTCCCACATGCTATAGTTTTCTTCTGCTTGTTAGTCATGAAGCCTTGAAAAAACCGACTCGACACTAATGACAATGTTTCGGGTTTCAAAATGTGTACTGTGCTGATGCATCATATTAGCTTTTTTTTTTTAAATATCAGTAAACGTCGACAATCTTACAAAATCTTACTTCAGTGCATTCATGCACGGACGGTGCACAAAAGTCCAAAACGCGATTCGCTTTTTTTATATTTCTTCGTTTCTTGACAAGAAATTATTAAAGTTATTTGTCATTCAATGACAATCATATATACCTATTGATGTTGCGAGGCCAACCAACCTGTTTTCCTAGTGTTATGTTCGCATCTCCCAACATGGTGCAACTCTTGCAAAGGCAAGAGTGCACTGATCTTAACAAGGAATTTCCAGTTTTCCTATAGTGCTACAAACAGCAGTGTCTCATCTAAGTCCTCACAGTACTACCCATAGGACTTTACATGCTCTAATCACGATAATGACTTACCTGGCACTGATGTATATACCAAGTTTACGTCCACAAACTATGGTAATGAGCAACCAACCACAAACAATGCTGACAACCGACTGGTGTGATGACTATGAGAGAGTTTTCTTGGGGGTATTAGATGGAAGGTGGGAATGAGATTCTCAACTTTTGTTATCGAAACACTGCTGAATCCGATACTAGTCTCAGTCTCTCTCTTTTGCTATCATTGTAGCAAATGTGTAATTGTGTACTCATCCTATGTGTGATGCAAGGAAACTTATAGAATAATTTAGTTATTGTATTTTGATTCAGTTATTCTATATACATCTATGTTCCTACAATTGTGCATTATTTATGTTTTCTGTGTTATGAATTTGGAAGAAGTTTTTTTTTCAAGTATTTCGGATTTTTATTCTTTGTTGCAATGTAGTACTAGCTACATCCCAAGATTAGTTCTTGCTTTGCTAGGCGGTTCTTAATGAGGATTTTCAGGCAGAGTTACAGTTGTGAGTAAAATTTGTATTTCAAAACTCTTACTATTTGATGGCCAACAACTATGTGTTGCTTAAAATTGATATCTTTCAAGCCAGTCTCATGAATAAAAATCCAGACATTCGAAAAGTACGTGGGCTGTCTTAGAAGTTGAAGTAACTGATTCCACAACACTGTCGTTTCCTTCATAAAGGAGGGATCCGCTCGTGCATTTATTCACCAAGTTACTGGTTATTCCAGGGGCAAGAACCCGAGCTAATATGAAGCCAGCTTTATCTGCAACAACAGAGTGATTCATTTAGATAATATACCTTACTTTTTTTAATCAAATCCAGAGAGTTATGTACCTAGCCACTATTTTACAGTACACAACATGACCAGAGGTTAACTCTACAAGACTATGAGTCTGAAAGTGAAGTAATAGAATATTGCTTTCATCAGATTTTTGTTGGGGTGGGGGCAAAGACGGTTTGGCGAGCAAAGCAAGTCTAATCAGCTTGTTTTTTTTTATCTAACTATTTTATGTGCTTTTTGAAGCCATTTGAGCAAGTTATTGCAGCAAAAATTATATACTCCCACTACTGTTTATTTATCTCACCATCACTGGTAGCTAGTAGACAGACAAGGATCAAGAAACGTCATATTTCCGAGAAATTTCATATATCTATGACTACGCATTTAAAAAGAAAACATAACTTTTTTTTTTTTTTTTACATTTTAATGAAAACATACGTCATAAATCAAATTATAGTGCCATCGGCTGGCACTATAATGGGGCTTGTGGGGTGAGGGGGAGACCAAGAGACGACCTTGTGCATGAACGACAACTCCTCCAAGACCGATTTAATTGTACCTTTCACGCGGATTTCTGTTCCTTTATACATCAGAAACCCCAAACAAGTTAGCAACCTTGTTTTATCTCAAGGCATAAAATATTTATCTAATTACCTTCAAACTCCTATTTTTCATATAATATAGTAGTTTTCTGCTTAGCAGTCATGAAGCCATGGAAAAAAAAAAAACTCGACACAAATGACAATGTTATTGTTTTCGGAATTAGTCTACTGTATCGATCATTATTAACTGTTTTTAATATTAGTAAATGCCAACAATCTTACTTTTACTTCAGTACATTTCATGCACGGGTGATGCACAAAATTCAAAAAACGCCTCGCTCTTTTTCATATTTCTATTGGGCGATGATCGAGCAAACTGCCAGATTTCGTTCCATCACGGCGGGTGAATGGATCTATTTCTTTCTGTCTATCTTGAACTTTATTTCTACTGACATCAAATTACTCAATTCCGGTATAATTAATTTACCTACAGACTGTAGCCTATTTACATGGAAAGACGATAATTTTGCGTTCGAAGTTTTCGTCACCTACATAGCCGAAACCATAAGCAGTAATATTTGATGGTTTCATATATTTATTTATTTATTTGTTCAAAGCCTCGCCAGTGAAGCTTGAATCTCCGTATCTTAGAGAGAGGGCAAAAATACTACACACACACACACACACACACACACACACACACACACACACACACACACACATATATATATATATATATATATATATATATATATATATATATATGATATATATATATATATATATATATATATATATATATATATATATATATATATATATATAAAGATAATGCCACGGAAGATAATGAAAAAAACGAGAACTGCCGAGATCTTTCGGTCTTAACAACCCTCTACTAGTCTTGCCTTTAAGACCGAAGATCTCGGCTGTTCTCGTTTTCTCACTTTCCTCCGTGGCATTACCTTCATTTATACATAACATCACGTTTTATATGTTTCGGGATCAAGATACATATATATATATTATAATATATATATATATATAATATATATATATATATATTTATATATATGTACCCTATATATATATATATATGATATATATATATTATAATATATAATTATATATATATATCGAATTATGTATAAATATAAGATTATGCTGTTGATGAATTTTTGGCAAATTGTAGTGGAAAACATTATTTTGAGTATGGAAATAATAGTTTACATCCTTCTAACAACATTCGATGCATCTGGATTCCGTACGCTTTCATTTTAAGTTTTTTTTTTTTTCTTCCACGCAGAATCTTATGCGCAGTAGATTTTTTTTAATTCAGATGCTACAGTTCCTTCATCAACACATGCATGGTCTACCAGACCATGGTTTATCAATAACAGAGCCTGTTTCCTTAAATTTCTTCATCTACCTAGCTATGCAATTCCTGTATAGTGCTTCTTTGTTGCACTGGGTTATAAAACCTTCCTTGGACAGCGACAGTATACTTATTAGCACAGCCAACCAAAGAACGCAGTTTAATTGCTCCTCTTCTAGTGAAGCTATGGGCAACAGCAGTTCTGAAACTGAAGTCATTTTTAAGTTTCAGAAATTATGATAAATATTTGATGAAGCAAATAATAAAGAAAAGTCCAGAAGAAGAGAAAAAATAGACACATCAACCTTACTTATCCTTTTTACAGATTAATTCTATATTGTATAGTTACAAAGCGACGTACACGTATTTGAAATTGTACCATGACTTTATGGACCCCCCTCTAATATATATATATATATATATATATATATATATATATATATATATATACATACATATATATATATATATATATATATATATATATATATATATATATATATATATATATATATATACGTGTGTGTGTGTGTGTGTGTGTGTGAGAGAGAGAGAGAGAGAGAGAGAGAGAGAGAGAGAGAGAGAGAGAGAGAGAGAGACTCGCAGCCAAACAAAAAATTAAGAACACGTTTAGGCAACCGGCAAATACTTCAGCCATTTGACGGATAAACTTATAAACACGCCGTATGCCTTCATCAGGCTTTGTTACTATGCAAATAGCAGGTACAGGAAGGAGACACTGAACTGAAGAGTAAGAAAAGAACTTAATTGCCCTCATTATGACCTCAATTGAATAATGGTCGCATCTGCGTTTCATTATGGCCGTCATGCGTTCTAACTCTTTCGTTGAAGCTTCCTTTCTCTCTCTTGTAAACGGCGCCGATGACATTTGTTGTTATAACGGCTGTAAAATGAACTAATTTTCTCAAAAGAAGAAGAAGAAGAAGAAGAAGAAGAAGAAGAAGAAGAAGAAGAATAAGAAGAGAGAAAGCAAAGAAGAAGAAGAAGAAGAAGGGAGACAGACCGTGAAATCATGCATGTAATGAATTTGAAAAATTCCTCATCCACCCGGGAATATCAAGCAGACAAATAATAACACTGTAAAGACTATTCATAAAATAAAATTTTCTTTCTGCTTTATTCAGATTTAAGTGCGCAGGCAAATAAACAAATATTAATTAATCTTCTCTAATGAAATGGTCTCCTTACTTTACCCAGATTTACTGTTGCGTGCTTATTTCAGTCATATATATATTTTTTTTTTTTATTTATTTACACGGAAGTTATATAGTGAGCAAATAAATGAGAAAAGAATTCCTCAGTTCTTGAGAAATATTGCTACTTTTATTTCTTCCTTTCACTGACACCAATTTGACAAACGCAGCATATAACTCATTTTTTTCAAATTTTGCAAGTCATGAACTACGATAACGCATTGTGTTTGTTGGCAGGAACTAGTGACTGAAAGAATGATAGTCTCTAGAGAGTTAATGATCAAATTATCTGTATAGGACTGATGGCGTACATACGATACCACAGCCTCATTAGGTCTAATTGCTGTTTCACTTGGGGAAATTTAATTGTTATAATTTCTGACAAAGATTCTGAAGATCATAGACCTACAACTATGATGCTGTCTGAGATCAAGAGTAAGAACTGCTAAGGTATTTTCCTTTTTATTTGTGACTGGGAAGATAGGATAACATGAAAATACTTGAGGAACCTCCACAACGCAACTGCATAGCAATTTGCATCAACAGAGAAAAATTATTTTTTCTCTTTAAACTGACCTTTGACGTTGACAAAACAAAGGACAGTTTAAGATGAATTTATAATGGTAATCACCAGCCACCAAGGTATCTGGATAATAAATTTCATCCAAATCAGAGATCTTTTATTTAAATAAACTTAATAACTCGAAAAACTGGTCAAAAGTAAAAATATATAGCTCAAATATTTGCCCACTTCAAAAGTACCTTCTCATCAAGTTTCATTGAAATAAGAGATGGTTGAAATAGTTGAAAACTAACATAATCGGATCCATACTTATTGGAATGTTTATCAACCAACTTATCCTTTGATCCCTCAGTAAGCAAGACGTCCCAGACGCTCATATAGGACGTCAAGCACTAAGACATTAGCAAGTTCTATCAAACGGAAATGCGAGTTTATATATATATATATTTTATATATATATATATATATATATATATATATAGATGTGTGTGTGTGTGTGTGCCCTATGTGAATTCACCTTAATGCATGGAACACTTACTAAACATCGAGTTAAGACGTAAACCAGTGTAGTCTTCGTTTATATATATATATAATATATATATATAATATATATATTATATATATATATATATATATATATATATGTATATATATATTATGTATATATAATATAATATATATATATATATATATATATATAATATATATACATACACATATATAAATCACATTTTACCAAGATACATACGTAAGTGTAATAGCCATAATGTCCTTTCAACTTGGTGATTTTGTTTTTGGATACACTTGTCACTACAAAGCCTTATGAACCGAGTGCAAGATATATGAAGGAATTACGCTGTCCTGTAACGGGAAACGAACCCAGGTCTCATAATCACGACAAGGTCACGTTGCCGACCTGACCATCCTCCCCATAGTAGCAAAGTGGGCAATCGTTTCTATTGTTTTTAGGCTAAAATATTTACATAGAATCTACGGGTCACTTCTTACCAGATATACATATAATTGTAATAGCCCCAATGGCCTCTCAACACGAATTATTCGCGCTTCTTTGGATACACTTGTCACTACAAAGCCTTTAGATCCAAGTGCAATATATATGAAGAACTTATGACATCCGGTAGCGGGAAATGAACCCAGGTCCCATAATCACGATCACAAAGTCACGTTGCCCATCTGATCACGGAAAGGACATCATAACTTCTACATATAGTATATCTTGCACTTGGGCTTTAAGGCTTTGTAGTGACAAGCGTATCCAAAATAGCGCGAAGAATTCAAGAAATTTAGAGGGCATTGTGGCTGTTACAATTACACATATATCTGGTAAAAAGTAGGCTCTACACACACACACACACACACACACACACACACACACACACACACACACACACATATATATTATATATATATATATACATATTAATATATATATAGATATTATATATATAATTATATATATATATATATATATATATATTATATACGTATATCTAATATACGTAATATTGTAAGGACAACGTATTTCACAAGTCTCTACGTACGTCACGGTACACGGACGGGATGCCGAATGCATTTTTGTCGAAGGACAAGAAGCAGAAGTCAGGAAGCAGAACGGACAGAATGCCGAACAGACATAATGACGAACACACACAAAGCCGAACAGACATTAAGTCGAACGGACAAAATGCCGAATATTGCTAAGATTACGAAAGATAAATATAAGCAAAAATAATAATAGTTAAGATTTTTTTCTTCAATGAAGTTTCACTTTTCACTAATTCGATAATTACTATTTAACTGCTTGTTTAACTAACAATTACCTAGTTTACTAATACTGCTTTGTAGTTATATATATATTTTTTTCTATATTCAAATTTGACTCTGGAATTTATTTTTTGCGAGTTCAACCATGGAATTCACTAAGACAGGACGTGGTGGCCGAAAATTGCTTCATAATGGATATTCATACGTTGTCGATAAAACTGTTAAAGAAACTACTCACTGGAGATGTGAGCAACGAAAAGTGTGCAATGGTAGAATTAGAACGATCAGTGATACCGAACATGGACAAGCTTCAGATCATTCACATCCGCCCGACAGTGCTCATAATACCATTTTAAAAGCTTTGGATAAAATGAAGACTACAGCAGAACAAACAGAAGAGGTAACAAGCCGTGTAATAAATAATGTCTTGGAAGAACTGCCGCTCAGCATTGCTGGTTCTATAGCTAAAAGAGAGACACTTGCAAGAATGGTAAGGCGAGCAAGAAAGAATGAAGAAAGTGAAGACTTGGACATGACAAGGACAACCCGTGGCGAGAATTTTCGTCTTTATGAAACCACCTCTGTTACAATTTTCTCGACAGAAAATAACTTGGAATTATTATCTAAAAAGCAAGCATGGTTTGCCGATGGCACATTTGACTCCGCTCCTTTAAACAAACAGCTTTATACCATACATGCCATTGTTTTAAAAAGTTAAACCTCGCCATTGGTGTACTGTATTGCCAGTACCAAAGAAGAAAAAACATATGACGAAATTTTTAGATTTTCTAAAAAGCAGAGTTGTTCAGGAGCCTGATTCAATAACTGTTGATTTCGAAAGAGCAACAATAAATAGCAATAAAAGAACTTTCCTAATACATCTATATCAGGTTGTTTCTTTCATTTCGGCCAATGTTTATGGCGGAATATACAGTCTTGTAGTCTACAGCAGTGGTATGTTGAACCCAGTAATGCTATTTTCATCAAGCAGTTACAAGCACTTGCTTTCGTCCCACAGCAGATGTACATGATTTATTTGACGAATTGGTGAATTCCTTAGATGCTGAAAACTGATAAATTACTAACTGATTTTTTGGTTTACTTCGAAAGTACGTGGTTAGGGATAATCCAGCGAGGTCGAAGGAGGAAACCATTGTTTGATGTTGATTTACCAAGAACAAACAATTCCTTTGAAGGCTGGCATCAGGGTTTTAAAAAGAGAATTAATGTAACCCATCCAACACTCACCAAATTACTAAAGGTTATCAGAAATGAACAAGCATGTAATGAAATTCTAATTGAGCAGGCTTCTGTAGGGATTGATATATCACGACCTTACAAGAAATACGATGCCATTAATGATAGAATAAAATCCATATTTTGTTCATATGATAAGGACGAAGGATTAGCGTTTCTACGATCTCTGGCTCACAATTTTTAAATATTTTACTTTTAAAAACATTGTCGAAATAAAATAATTATCAAGCATTTTACTTTTATTTTGCTCCTTTTGTCTTTTTATGTGTTCTGAAATTTTCAAAACAAACAAAGAAAAAGCCTTCTTATCGATTTTCTAACGACTGAAGAAAAAAACTATTATTGTTTTTTTTCTTAGTCAAATTTGAATAAAGAAAAAATAGTAATTATCGAATTAGTTAAATAGTAATTATCGAATTAGTGAAAAGTTATCTAAATCTCTCAGCAAATGTTATCATCCTATTATTATTTTTGCTTATATTTATCTTTCGTAATCTTAGCAATATTCGGCATATTGTCCGTTCGACTTAAATGTCTGTTCGGCATTGTGTCTGTTCGGCATTATGTCTGTTCGGCTTTCTGTCCGTTCGGCTTCCTGGCTTCTGCTTCTTGTCCTTCGACAAAAATGCATTCGGCATCTGGTCCGTGCACGGTACGTCACAAATGTAAAATCTTTATATTTCATATCATGTTGTAGAGAATTCTCTGGCCTTTCTACCGATATATAATTCATGTATCTATGCAAACTGTATTTGTAATTATTTTTGTATATGTATTCATAAAGAAACACAAATCGGCTGTCTGCATGCTTGGATCTGTGTAGGCCCAGTCAGGTACTACACACCCGTCCGCAGCAGTCTATGTTTACCTCGCTCATCTCTAATAAAGCATCAGTACCGAGATACCTGCCTTTTTGTCCAGTCCTCACAACTGGTGACCTTTGGATTGGATGGTGACTCAGTGGTTTTGGCGCCAGCCATAAACGGACTCACTATGGCCACTCACCTTCAGAGACCTTTAATGGACCCACACGGCATACAGTCTAGGTCTCTGAAAGTTCCTCTCTGCGACACCAACGCCACTAATGGACTTACTACAGCACACCTGCCCCAGGTGTGTTTTGGCATTGTTTGGACGATTTGTCCCACCATTTGCAACACTTGTCGACTGTACTCTCTGCAGGCATCGGCCATCCAGTCCATCAAATTACCGCTCTTCTCCCAGCAAAACACGGCATCATGGTTTTTACGAGCGGAGGTCCTTTTCAGAATGGTGTGCATCATGGACGAGGGAGTCAAGGCCGATGTCGTCATGTCGATAATGCCGGAGGAAGTGTTTGACAGCATCACCCCGTGGGTGGATGTGCAGACCGGTAAAATATCCTTCGGTGAGTTAAAGAAGAAGCTCATCAAGACCTACTCCCTCTCTATCCCTGCGAAGGCCGCCCACATCCTCGACTTCATCAACCAGCTGCTGGTGGACACAAAGCCAAAGGATGCCTGGGACGAGATTACAAGCCTTGTACTACTGTGAGTGGCCAGCAAAAACGGCCATAGAAAGATCAGCCTGACCTGGGAAATCTTTCCCCGCCACCTGACACAAGAAGTAGGAGTGCAGATTCTGGAGGCGGACATGCTATAAATGGACGAATTGGTGGACAAGGTCCAGAAACTGCATGAAGCCGACAGGGCAGCGAAGCTTACCGCACCTCCAACAACCAATAGCCTGGTGATGGAGGATCCCGATGACCCAGAGGCCAATGCAGTACACCAGAGGAAGGTGTCCTCGCAACAGAGGAAGGACAACCCATCTTGGTGTTTCTTTCACCGAAAGTTCAGGAAAGATGCCAGGAGATGCGAACCACTGTGTGCCTTCCCAAAAAAACTTGGAAGGCGGCCACCCTCAACAGGAGCTGTTGCCGCATCTCTTTCAGAATGCCACCCCTGGGATTCTACATCTGCAACGTGATCTCCGGCCGTAGGATGCTCGTCAACACAGGAGCAATGCAGTTGGTGTTCCCGGCATCAGGAGAGGACCGCAGCCGCCCTCCCGACACCGCGGCCGCCCTTGTGGCTGCAAATGGAAGCCCCATCCACTCCTACGGAACGAGAACCCTGAAGATCTCCATCCTGAAATGCACCTACGTCTGGGGGCGGACTTCCTGGCACAACATGGGCTCCTGGAGGACGTGGACTGCAATCTCCTCCTTGACATGGGGACCTGCCATTCCCGCCCACACGCTGCAAGCCCTGGGGTACCCACTGTGTGCTCCACTGTGCCTCACAGATATGGTGCCCTCCTACAGAAGTTCCCCAACGTTTTCAAGCCAGAGCTCCATCAGGTGGCCGGAACCTTGGCCAAACACGGGATATACACCACATATCCAACACAGGGCCCCTTACACATGCTAAATTTCGCTGTCCACCATCCAAGCGACTCCAGGATGCCAAACGTGCATTCGCAGAGATGGAGCAGATGGGCATCAGCAAAAAAGCGTGGTGAAGAAGCCCAATGGCACCTGGAGGCCCTGTGGAGACTACTGACATCTGAACCTAGTGACAATGCCCGTTCACTACTCCCTACCAAATATGCAGGACCTCACCGGGGCCCTCCACAGGGCAAAAATATTCTCAAAAATAGATTTGCTTGAATCGTATTTTCAGGCTCCTGTGCATACCAACAACATCCCTAAGACGGCAATCGTCACATCTTTTGGGTCCTATGTACTCTTGTACTCCATCTTCGGTTTAAGGAATGCTGCTGCCACCTTCCAATGCCTGATGGACAGCATCCTGGGGGACCTGCTTTTCTGCATCTGCTATGTGGATGACATCCTTATTTTCTCCCAATCACTGGAGGAACACCTGAACCACGTCCGGGCAGTACTGAAGCACCTACAGGAGAACAGGCTGGTCGTCCGCTTTGATAAGTGCATCTTCGGTGCAGAGAAGGTGGACTTCCTTGGACATGAAATTTCTCCAACGGGCGTGCATCCCATGACCTCGAAGGTAGCTGCCATGGAAAAATTCCCAACACCTACATCAATCAAATCTCTGCAGGAATTCATCAGAATTGTGAATTATTATCGCTGCTTTATGCCAGACATTGCCCTCATCATGTTTCCCTTAACTGAGGTCCTGAAGGGAAAACGAAAGAAGCTGATGTTGGAGGCCTCCCAGCAACAGGCTTTTGAGCAGATGAAGGCGTCCCTCATGAGGGCTGTCACCTTGGCCCACCACAACCCCGACGCGCCCTTGAGATTGACCACTGATGCCAGCAACGTCGCCTGCAGAGACGTCCTGGAGCAGATCACAAACAGCTCCCCTGGACCTATCGCTTTCTTCTCAAGAAACTCAAGCCTGCAGAGACCCGCTACAGCACCTTCGACAGGGAGTTGCTAGCCATTTACCAGGCCGTGCGCCACTTCAGGTACCTCCTCGAAGGTACTCCCTTCACCATCATGACATACCACCAGCTGCCGGTCCCCACCCTTCATCAAGGTGGCGATGCCTGGTCAGCAAGGCAACAATGGCACCTCGTAGCCATTGCGGAGTTCGGGTGCACCATCCACTACATCCCCAGCAAGAGGAACCCTGTGGTTGACGCCCTGTCAAGGATCAAAATCAACGCTAACCACCTGGGGATTGACTACGCGGACCTGGCACAGGAACAGGCCGCCAATCTGGAAGTGCCAACCTACTGCACAGCCCTCACTGCAATAAGGTGGGAGGATGTGCCTGTGGGCTCCTCTGGCTTGACACTCCTCTGTGACTCCATTGCCGGCCACCCCCACTCCCTGGTACCAGCTTCATGAAGGAAGCAGGTTTTCAATGTTATCCATGGCCTCTCCCACCCGTTGATGACTGAGAAGTTCGTGTGGCATGGAATCAGAAAGGATTCACGGGAATGGTCCAAGAGGTGCGTTCCCTGCCAGATGGCGTACCAGACAACATCACCTTAGACCATGGTCCTGCTTTCCTGTCAGACCTGTGGGCCGCCCTGGCCCACCTGATGGGGATGTGAGGACTGGAATCAGACAAGGAGAAAGCTCTAACTAATTTTATTGAACAGAGACGGCTGTATATAAGGCAGCAGTGTGGACGGAAACATAATGTCTGTCATGCATGCACATACAAAAAGGGATGGAGGCCCCAGTGTGATTGTTTCCCCGCAGCTGAAAATATATGTGTATCTTCATGTAGAGAGTAAATTTTTGCATGATATATATATCAGCGGATAGGCTGTAAAATGCTTTACATTTTAGTATATGGTCAAAAGTATGTACAGAGGAAGGATGGACATTTAGCAAAATGCCATCCTTACAAATACTCCCCCCCAAAGACAATGATTAAGTAATAATCATTGGCTGATGGTCAGCGGAATCTTGTGGGGGGCTGGAGGAGTCTGCATGTTTGAGATTCCATTCGTCGAGGGACGTCTTCCAGGTCCTCATCGTCTGGTGAGTCACAAAGCAGGATACCACCCCTGGTGGTGGGCCTGGGGGGTTCTACTGCTTTTCTTGGGTGGCCCCAGCAACACCTGGGGCCACTGTCGGATTCTGGTGAGGCTGTGTTCCGAGGCGGTGTCCTGTGAGGGCCTTCTGCGGGGTCGTTTTCATTGGGAACGACAGCGGGCTTCAGTCTGTCTATCGAGACGCAGTCCTCACGGCCACCGAATGAGACGAGGAATACCTCCTTTCCATGGATGACGTGGGGCAGTCCTCGGTAGGGTCTCATTAGGGGTGGGGGTGTGCGTTGTTGCGTATGAAGACGTACTCACAGGGGTCCAGGGCCCTCGGTCAGAACTGCTTTCTCCTGTCGGTGTAGGTCTCTTTGTTGTTTCTTCCGCTTTGACGAAAGACTGGTTGTCTTTTCTTACGACTGTAGTTCGTAAGCATTACTAGTTCCTCTTTTCTTCTCTCCTACGTTGTATCTTAGTAAAGTGGTTCTTCTTAGAATAAGGGAGATGATTCAAACGGATAAGTTGATAACAGTACAACAACTTTATTTCTCAATTCCATTACAAGAGAGATAGTTCGGTCATGAGACCGTTCCGTTTGATCACTAAAAGAGAACTGAATTCTTAGAGCATCACGTCGATAGCGATACATTAGCTATCTCAGCGATTCACATAAAAAA
The DNA here is from genome assembly GCF_015104395.2 of Macrobrachium nipponense. Taxonomy (NCBI): domain Eukaryota; kingdom Metazoa; phylum Arthropoda; class Malacostraca; order Decapoda; family Palaemonidae; genus Macrobrachium; species Macrobrachium nipponense. The sequence goes on from NC_061108.1 coordinate 29,232,879, forward strand.
CATACGTAGTCTGCCGGCTCGGAAGTTACAAGTTTCCGGCGCAGGTTAACAGGTCAACCGCTTCCCATGGAAGGTGTTATGAAAAGTTGACAAAGGTATAAATCGATGATGTTTTCAAACAAACTTGAACCAGGCTACTGCAGGCATTGCACAGCGTGATCTAGATTTGTGTTAGTCACGTAGGACGCTCCTAATTCACCAATGACCCCTCAGGTCATGGATTCTATTTACAGATATGTAATTATCTGTTTTCAAAACATGTATTTATTACATCTTGACAGGGAACAAATTTCTGGGCGGCTGCCCAGAGTCTTGCTAGTGATATGTCGGGGTCATCGCTGTCGGTGGGGAAGAATTCACCTGGCACTGTCAGGGTCTTGCCGAAAACCTTCTCTGCCAGTGATGGGTCGCTGTTGGCTCTTGGGGCAGTGTGGAGGCTGAGGAGGACCCACGGTAGCTGTGCCTTCCAGTCGAGGCCTGTGCAGCGTGCCATCAGGGAGGTCTTGAGGGAGCAGTGGGTCCTTTCCACCATGCTCGTATGGTGCTTGATCCCCATCAGGCATGCCAGGGAGGTCCAGAGTTCTGAGGTGAAGGTGGTTTCCCGGTCTGTAGTGATGTCGTCTGGCACCCCGAAGCGGCTGATCCAGCTAGATAGGAGGGCTTTGGAGCAGGTGTCTGAGGTGACTTCTGACATCAGGGTGGCTTCTGGCCACCTGGTGGACTGGTCAATCACTGTCAGGAGGTATCTGGCACCGTCAGATGGGGGAAGGGGCCCAACGACGTCGATGTGGATATGCCCGAATCTCCGCCTGGGTTGAGGGAAGGTGCCTATTCCCGATTCCGTGTGCCTTCCTGTCTTGCTGCTCTGGCACGCAATGCAATTCCTGGCCCACTCCAGGGAGTCCCTCTTGATGCCATGCCAAACGAACCTTGCTGTCATGAGTCTAGTTGTCATGCACGGCAACGGGTGCAAGAGACTGTGGACCACGTCGAATACCTGCTTCTTCCGGGAGGCGGATATCAGGGTGAGTGGGCAGCCGGTGCTGATGTCACAGAGGAGCGTTATCTTGGAAGGGACGAAGGGAATGTCCTCCCATCGGAGGGCGGTGATGGTGGTCCGGTAGGCTGGTACTTCTGGGTCGGGGGCTTGCTCACCTGCTAGGTTCTTGTAGTCCACGGAGAGGTGCAGGGAGTTTATCTCGATCCTTGAGAGGGTGTCAGCTACAGGGTTCCTCCCACCAGGGACGTATTCGATGGAGCTCCCGAATTCGTAGACGGCCGCGAGGTGACATTGCTGTCTTGTGGACCAAGCGTCGCCCACCTTGTCGAAGGCGTGGACCAGCAGTTGGTGGTCCGTCCATATGGTGAATGGGACGTCTTCCAGGAGGTACTTGAAGCGGCGGATGACCTGGTAGACAACGAGGTGCTCATGGTCGAAGGTGCTGTAGTGGGTTTCAGCGGGTTTCAGCTTCCTGCTGAAGAAGGCTAGTGGCGGGGGGACCCCGTTGACCAGCTGTTCCAGGACATGCCGCTTGCGGTGTTGCTAGCATCAGGGGTGAGTGTCAGGGGCACATCGGGGTGCTGGTGAGCCAGGGTTGTGGCTCTACTTAAGGACAACTTCTTTGGCTTGCCCTTCAGGACCTCAGTCAAAGGACACATGGTGCAGGCGATGTCCGGGATGAATCTGTGGTAATTCACCATCCCGATGAACTCTTGGAGGGCTTTGACTGTCATCGGCGTCGGGAACTTCTTCACTGCAGCCACCTTTGATGACATGAGACTTACTCCTGCTGGGGTGATCTTGTGGCCAAGGAAATCCACCTATCTCTGCGCTGAAGGTGCACTTGTTGAAATGGACAACAAGCCCATTCTCGTGCAGGCACTTGAGGACGGCCCGGACGTGGTTCAGGTGCTCCTCCAGCAATCTGGAAAATATGAGGATGTCGTCCACATAGCAGATGCAGAAGGGTAGTAGGTTGTCAAGGATGCTGGCCATAAGGTGTTGAAAGGTGGCTCCAGCGTTCCGCAGGCCAAAGGTGGAGAAGGCGAACATGAAGGACCCAAAGGGTGTGATGATCACCATCTTCGGGATGTTATTGGGATGGACGGGAACCTGAAAGTAGGACTTTAAGAGGTCGATTTTAGAGAAGATCATTGCTCCGTGGAGAGGCCCGGTGAGGTCCTGCATGTTTGGCAGGGGGTAACTGTTGGGCATGGTGATGAGGTTCAGGCGGCGGTAGTTGCCACAGGGCCTCCACGTACCATCTGCCTTCTTCACCACGTGGAGGAAGAATGCCCACGCAGCCTTCCTACAGATGCCCATCTGCTCCATTTCCGCGAACACGTTCTTGGCTTCCTGAAGGAGCTTCGATGGGAGGCGGCAGAACTTGGCGGGCATCAGGGGGCCCTTGGTGTCAATGTAATGGTATACATTGTACTTGGGCGTGGCCCCTGCCACCTGGTGAAGCTCGGCTCGGAAGACGTCCGGGAACGCTTGCAAGAGGGAGGCATACCTGTGGGGAAAAACGGAGCAGATGGTGGGTGCCCTGGATCCTGTGGTGAGTTGGCAAGAGAGGCAGGTCTCGGTGTTGAGAAGGTATTGGCGGGCTACATCCGCTAAGAGCCCATGGTGGGCTAGGAGGTCAGCCCCTAGGAGAGGGATTTGTATGTCGGCGATGATGAAGGGCCAGTTGTAGGTCTGGCCCAGGAACGTGATGGTCTGGGTCTTGGTGCCATAGGAGCGGATGGGGGTTCCATTGGTGGCTATGAGGGTGGCTGGGCCATTTGGGGCATGGCTGCAGTCCTCTGCTAATGGTGGGAACACCGACTGCATGGCATCAGTGTCGACTAACATCCTGTGGATGGAGATGGTGTCCTCAACATAAAATACTCTAGGGCGAGACTTCGTTACTGTCACTGCCAGGGGGGCCGGCCTTAGGCGCTGCCTCCGTCGTTTTTTGGAAGCAAGAAGGAGGAGGGGCACTCGCACTTCCTTGCCCTACTGCCGAAATTCTGGTGGAAGTTGCACCAACCGTTGTCCTGGAGGGGTTGCGAGGTTCTCCTTCTCTGGAAGGCTGTGCTGATCCCTGTCTCCTCAGATTCCTCCTGCTGTAGGCTGTTGGCTGATGGTGTGGCCTTACCTTACAGACCTTACAGACCTTACATTTTGTTCGGGTTGCCCCAGGTCCCTCAGTGTGAGGCACCTCTAATGTCTACCAGAGAGTTGCTAGTACATCTTCCGGTATATTTTGCATCTTCCAATCTTGGATGGTCTGGGATGCAGTTTAGATATTTGTCAAACTTATTCTTAAACACATCTACGCTCACTCCTGATATATTCCTCAGATGACCTGGCAACTCATTGAATAGACGCTGCATTATCGATGCTGGTGCGTAGTGGATTAATGTCCTGTGTGCTTTCCTTATTTTTCCTGGTATAGTTTTGGGCACTATTAATCTACCTCTGCTTGCTCTTTCTGATATTTTTAGTTCCATGATGTTTTCTGCTATTCCTTCTATCTGTTTCCATGCCTGAATTATCATGTAGCGTTCTCTTCTCCTTTCTAGACTATATAATTTTAAGGATTGTAGTCTTTCCCAGTAGTCAAGGTCCTTAACTTCTTCTATTCTAGCTGTAAAAGAACCTTTGTACACTCTCTATTTGTGCAATATCCTTTTGATAGTGTGGGTACCATATCATATTGCAATATTCAAGTGGACTACGAACATATGTTTTATAAAGCATAATCATGTGTTCAGCTTTTCTTGTTTCGAAGTGCTGTAAACAACATTCCCCATTTTTGACTTTACATTTTGCCAACAGAATTGCGTATTTGATTCATATTGCATAACACTATTCATCATCACACCAAGGTCTTTAACTGCTTCCTTATTTGTGATTGTCTCATTATTAGGTCCCCTATATGCATATAGCTTTCCTTCTCTGTCTCCATAATTTATTGATTCAAATTTATCAGAGTTAAATACCATCCTATTTACCTCTGCCCAATCATATACTTTGTTAAGGTCTCTTTGTAGAGCGTTCCTATCTTCATCACAAGTAATTTCTCTACCTATTCTTGTGTCATCGGCGAAACTACTCACTACCAAATCCTTAACATTACTGCCTATGTCTTCAATCATAATAACAAACAGTATTGCAGCTAACACCGTACCTTGTGGCACACCGGATATTACCTTGGCTTCATCCGATTTCTCGTCGTTTGCAATAACTATCTGTTTTCTGTTGTGTAAAAATTCTTTTAACCATCTTCCTACTTTATCCACGATATTGTGTTTTCTAATTTTCTTCGCTAATATATTATGGTCTGCCTTGTCAAAAGCTTTTGCAAAGTCTAGATAAACCACATCTGTTTCATTTCCGCTTTTCATATTTTTGAATATGTTCTCACAGTGGACTAACAGTTGGGTTTGTGTACTTTTTCTGGGTACAAAACCATGTTGTCCTATATTAAACAAATTATTTTTTATTAAATGTATCATAATATTTTTCTTCATTACCCTTTCATACACTTCCATAATATGTGATGTTAGACTCACAGGCCTATAATTACTTGCCTCTAGTCTTGATCAACTTTTGAAAGTAGGGGTAATATATGCTAATTTGTGCTCATCATAAATCTTGCCTGTATCTACACTTTGTCTTAATAATATTGCAAGTGGCTTTGTGATAGAATGAACTACTTCCTTTAACAAAATAGCAGGAACTCCATCAGGCCCTGCTGCAGCTCCATTTTTAATTTCATTAATAGCCTGCACAATATCAGCTTCATTAATATCTATGTCAGCTAAATATTCACTATTTTTTGTCCCTTACTTCTATATCATTGGGATCTTCAATTAAATTCTTATTCTAGGGGTGAATTCTCTCTTATATCGTTCTGCCAATATGTTGTAAATTTCCTTTTTTCATTCGTTAATCTCCTTCAATTCTTAGAGGGCCTATTTCTATTCTTCTTTTATTCATCTTTTTTGCGTATGAGTATAATAGTTTGGGGTTTTGCTTGATATTTATTAGGGTTTTTTCTTCCAAGTCCCGTTTTTCATTTTCTTTTGATTGTATAATCTTTTGTTCTGCATTTTCTATCTTACTTTTTAGTTCTATAACTTTCCATGCATTTTTTTCTTTTGCAAGACCTTTTTTCCACTTTCTGATTTTCTGGAACAAGATCCTTCTGTCTCTTGGTATGCATGACTGATGTTTACTTTTCTTCTTCGGTATATATTTATCCACTATTTTCTCTAATATTTTATATATCTCCGTATTTACCCTTATGTCACGTCACTTACGAAAATGTTATCCCAATCTTTGTTTATTTCTTCATTTATTTCTGACCATTTTATATTTTTACTGTAGAAGTTGTATTTTCCATATCCTTCCCACTTTTTCATTTCTTGCTTATCTGTTTTCACTTGCTTTGGAATGGACTGTTAATTCTATGACATTATGATCTGAAATACTCGTATTATAAACTATTATTTCTATAAAATAATTCATCTCGTTCACAAATACTAGGTCTAAAGTATTTTCCTTTCTTGTTGGCAAGTGATTTATTTGTTGAATGTTGTATTCTAGTAGCATATCTAATAGCTTTTCGAATTGCCTCTTATCTTCTGCACTACTATTACTCTCTTTTTTATATGTATAAGTACAACCACAATATCCTATTTGTTCTTTCCAGTCTACGAAAGGAAAGTTGAAGTCTCCAGATAGGAGAATAGTCCAGTCCTTGTGATTTCTACATATGTCATCCAATTTTTCTATTATTAATTCAAACTCTTTAGTATTAGGAGGTCTATATATTACTATGTTCATTAATTTTTCAGATTCAAATTCTACCACTATTAGTTCACATTCTGAGTTACTATATTTCTCATATATTTTTCCTTGTTTTTTGTCTTTCCCATATATTGCGGTTCCCCCTTGATTCCTATTTTTTCTATCTGATCTATAAGTTTGGAACCCTTTTATTTATTTGATCATCATTCCCAGTCTCTTGGGAATACCAGGTTTCACTTATATTCATTATATCAATTTTTTTTCAATTTGGGTTAGTTCTTCTAAGTACTCTATTTTTCTTTTTGAGTACTCGTAACTAAACCCTGCGCACTCATCACTATGATGGTTTGCGTGTTTTTTCTCCTTCATTTAATATGGGTAATAATAAGGAAGGATTTTCCCATGGTCTCTTTCTTGTTCTGGTATGTTGTTCTTTTTTTTCATTTCCAGAATTCTGACATTAAAAAATCCAACTTTTCCATAATATTTGATCTTCCTTCATCATAATTATTCATTTTGTGTCTGAATCTGCAATGTTTTCTCCGTATCTGCAATATCCTCTTGCATAATAAATAAAAAAAAGTATTATCTCTTGAGTAGAATCTTGGAGCTGAGGCTTTGATATTTTTTGCTGACATCTCTGCATATCTCGTTGATGGCTTGCTTTTTTCTTTTACCTGATATTCTTTATTCCCCTCTTTATTTGTTTCTTTCTTATTTTGGATTTTATTACTTGATTGATTATTTATTTGATTATGATTCATGGCTACAGGGTGCATATATTTACATTTTTTGTCGAACTTACATCCTTTTCCTTCTTTTAGTTTTTGCATATTTTTGGATGCAGATCTCTGCAATCATCCTCATAGCCATCTAGGTATGCACATTTACCATATATTTCATAGTTGTGACATACCTTAGGATGTTTGTAGTAACATCTTTCTCCAAATCTGCAATTCCCTCTTTTCAAAAGGTTGCAGACTTTGTCTTTTTTGTCTATTTTTTCCTCTTTCCCGTCATTGTGTAGAACTGGGTAGAGCCTCTTCGGGATTTTCTTTTGTGTTGTCACATCATAATTTATTTCTTCGTAGTATGCTGCCTTTATGCCTCATATGTAGTATCAATGAGTATCTCTGCATCCATACTTTTATCTTGTTCTTTGTTTTCCTTATTTTTATCTGTCATTTCAGTTTTGTTTACTTCTTTTCCGTTTTCCTCTTCTTCTTCTTCCTCTTCCTCTTCTTCTTCATCCTCAACTATTTGTACATTCAATCTTGATTTAATAACATTGTCTATCCATGATAGACATGTTGAGCAAAATATTCTGGTATCTTTTCTCATATCTTGCATTACCTCAGCACATTGTGGATGGGTCGGAATGTTGCATGCAGCACATTTTCTGATTAGGTTTTGTGGATTAACTATGCTATACCACACCTTACACAGTTTGCATGCTTTTGGCATTCTTTTTCCTAATGCATCAATTAGGATATTCACAGTTTTGTGGCATGAGTGGCAGTGAACAGGCCGAAATCCTGCTCCACCAGGCTCTCCATGTCCAGGTCTTCCGTGTCAGGATCTGGCTGCGGACCTGGGGCGCAAGTTGGCAGAGGATGAGCTGTCTAAAGAGGCTTACCTCCTTCCTGCGTCCTTGGTGGTCCACCTTCGGCAGTAGTACTAGGTCCTGGAGCTTGTGCTAGCCTTGGGTCCGCGGTGGTCATGGGGTTGACCACCAGGTTGAAGATGTGGGCGGCTCTCTCGGGGACTGGGAGGGAGAAGGTCTGGATGAGCTGGGTTTTGAGGCCTTCGTAGGGCAGTGCTCCGGGCTGGCTGGCCATCCAAGGGGCGAGGCGGTTGAACACGTCCTCCGGGAAGGCTGCAGTGATGAGGTTCACCTTGGTTCCTTCCCTGGTAATCCCATGAAGCTTGAACTGGATCTCCGTGTGGTGTCTGGAGAAGTGCAGCAGTTTGACGGAGTGGGGCTCCGCATGGACATCGATTGGGGCATGGGTTGGGGCGTCAGGAGACCACCTGGGGTGAGCATGGCTTGTGCTGTGGGTTGGGGTGTCGAAGAACCAGAAGGAACAGCGATGGACAGCTCCCAGTTTTGAGCTGAGTTCTCCATGTTTGCCAGCTCACTCTTATGGTTGACGGGTGTCATAAATGGTGGGCCAAACCGTGAGATAAACGCCAAAACACTCCTGTAGAGGACGTGCTGTTTTGTGTCCGCTAATAGCGTTGTGGTCAACCACAGATAGAAGCACCATAGAACCTAGACTGAGTGCCATATGGGTCCATTAAAGGTTTTCTAGGGTAGGTGGCCTGAGCTGCTACCCGTCCTAATCTGGGAGGTCACCAGTTGTGAGGACTGGAATCGGATAAGGAGAAAACTCTAACTAACTTTATTGAACAGAGACGGCTGTATGCAAGGCAGCAGTGTGGACAGAAAAGTAGTGTCTGTCACACATGCACATACAAAAAGGGATGGAGCCCCCACTGTGATTGTGTTTCCTCGCAGCTGAAAATATACATGTATCTTCGTGCAGGGAGTACATTTTTGCGTGATATATATATCGGCAGATAGGCCACAAAATGCTGTACATTTTAGTATATGGTATCAAAAGTATGTATACAGAGGAAGGATGGACATTTGGCAAAATGCCGTCCTTACTCACAGCACCACCGCCTACAACCCCACAGCCAACGGCATGGTAGAAAGGACCCCCTGCTCCTTGAAGGCTGCCCTGATGGCATGCTGCACCGACGAGAACTGGAGATTGTAGCTGCCTTGGGTCTTACTCGGCCTTTGCACTGATCCGAAGGCCAATGGCAAGGCATCACCCACAGAAAAAGTCTACGGAGAAACATTAGTTCTGCTGGGCGAATTCTTCTTGACGGATGCAGCCAAACTGGACACCTTAATCATGAGACTACGAGAGATCTCCAGGAAGTTCACGCATTGCCTCAAGTCTTTCTCCAAAAGATCAAAACGGTTCCTCCCTAGAGCCCTGTCAACCTGTGGGTATGTCTTCATACAAAACGATGCCCACCTCTGAGAAATCCTTACTGTGGTCCCTACCACATCATGCGCCACACAAACAAAGTGCATCTCCTCCTGGTCCACGGCCGAGAAGACTGGGTCTCCATCGATAGGCTGAAGCCTGCCTTCCTGACGGATGAGGACGACGCCAAGGAGGAATCTGGGAGACGTCCCAGAGTGCCACCACAGCATAAGGTCTCCACTGAGGCCATCGAGCCTCCTAAACGGGGCTGTGGACGCTCTCGGACGACAGTCAAACACCCCAGGACCAGCACCAGGGGAGGCATCGTGTTGTCCGAAGCCTTGAAGGATGCAGAGACCAAAGATGCCCAGAAACAACTAGTCTCAAGGACTCGAGGCTGCCTATTGCCCCCGAAAAGCTATTGGGACTAGAAGTCCTTACCCACGTATACATATATTCCAAATATTATTTCACAGTTATCGTCACCCATGTATTTTTTCTTCCAATTATTATTTCATAATCATTGTCTTGGGGTGGGAGTATTTGTAAGGACATATTTTGTAAGTTTCTATGTACATCACAAATGTAAAACCTTCATATTTCATATCATGTTGTATAGAATTATCAGGCCTTTCCACCGATATATAATTCATGTATCTATGCAAACTGTATCTGTAATTATTTTTGTATATGTATTCGTAACAAAACACAAATCGGCCGTCTGCGCGCTTGGATCTCTGTATCTGTAGGCTCAGCCTGGATACTACATATCCGTCCGTAGCGGTCTATGTCTACCTCTCTCATCTTTAATAAAGCATCATTACTGAGAACCTTCCTCTTTGTCCAGCCATCACAATATATATATATATATAGATATATATATATATATAATATATATATATATATATATATATATATATATAATAAAAGGAGCCCATAAAACACCAAAATATAGAGAGAAAAGTACTATATTTCAGAGACTCCTGTCTCCCTCTTCAGGTAGATGAATGAGAAAAGTTTACAGAAAAGGTGGTATTTATACCAAGAGGTCCATCCACAGGCAAGCCAATTTAGGTAGCCCCCGCTGATACTTCTTCCTTTAATCTTCTTAAGCGTTGGTTGAATGAAAACCTTGTCGAATCGTATCTGAAATCCATGCTCCTTTTGAGATGTTTCATTACCTGCCTCTCTTTTATTAAGCCGATTCCATCATTTGACTCTTGTACCAGGCAGTTGCTGCTATTAACAAATTGAACGACTGTGACAAATTTCCCAGCTGTTTTTGTTTCTATGGTTATGTTCATTTATATGGTTGAAAATAGCTGAGTTCTGTTGTCCATAACCGTAACTGACCGTTTGTGTTGTAGTAATCTCTGGGGAAGTGATTTACCTGTAAATCCGATGTAAGATTGGTCACAGTCCTGGCATGGGATTTGGTAAACCCAAGCGTCCTTGGGAGATGTCTTTTGTTGGACGTTAAGCAGGGATTTGGCTAAGGTGTTTGGGTAAGTAAATGCAAAAGGGTTAGATTTTCCGAGGGTCTGAGTCACCTGGACACGATTAAGAAGGTGACTCAGACCCTCGGAAAATCTAACCTTTTTGCATATACTTACCCAAACACCTTAGCCAAATCCCTGATTAACGTGCAACAAAAAACATCTCCCAAGGACACTGGGGTTTACCAAATCCCATGCCAGGACTGTGACCAATCTTACATCGGATTTACAGGTAAATCACTTTCCCAGAGATTAATACAACACAAATGGACAGTTAGGTATGGACAACAGAACTCAGCTATTTTCAACCATATAAATGACAAAAAAACAAATAACCATAGAATAAACTGGAATATGTCACGTGTAATTTATAGCAGCAACTGCCGGTACAAGAGTCAAATGATGGAATCGGCCTTAATAAAAGAGAGGCAGGTAATGAACATCTCAAAAGGAGCATGGATTTCAGATATGATTGACAAGGTTTTCATTCAACCAACACTTAAGAAGATTAAAGGAAGCTTATCAGCAGGGGTGACCTAAATTGGCTTGCCTGTGGATGGACCTCTTGGTATAAATACCACCTTTTCTGTAAACTTTTCTCATTCATCTACCTGAAGAGGGAGACAACAGTCTCTGAAATATAGTACTTTTCTCTCTATATTTTGGTGTTTTTATGGTCTCCTTTTATTAGATGGAATTCTGTTGTAACAATATTTTTACCAGTCATATATATATATATATATATATAATATATATATATATAATATATATAAATATATATATATGAATAACATGATGCTAATAAATAAAGGTGATGCAACGGAGGAAAATGAAAAAACGAGAATTGCCAAGATCTTTTGGTCTACATGACCCTTTACTTGAGGAACAACTGATCATAGCAGAGCAAAAACATAGTACAAGTAGGCTTAGTACCCAAACTGACATTACAGAATTAGCATAAGGTCCAATTCACTCTACAGAAACGAAAAAATGTCCATGGGTAAGATTAGAGATTTAAAGCAGCCACACACACACGGTCAACAGATGATTTAGTCAGAAAACAATACATTTTGAAAAACAAGGAGGCATATACGACTTAGTAAAATCCCCAAATTTTATTAGAAAAGCGATACATTTTGTATTAGTTAACATGAAATTTACAAAAATGTCCGAACAATAAGTGAGAAACGGGTATTTTTTTACTTCTGTCGAGTGAATTGGACCTTATGCTAATCCTGTGATGTCAGTTTGGATACTAAACCTACTTGTACTATGTTTTTGCTCTACTATGATCAGTTGTGCCTCAAGTAAATGGTCGTGTAGACCGAAAGATCTTGGCAATTTTCGTCTTTTCATTTTCCTCCGTAGCATCACCTTTATTTATATATAACATCACGTTTTATATATTTTGTGATCAAGTTATTCATCACTACAAAAAAAGTTTAAAAGAATTGAAGAATGATACTAGCTTACACGTTACTAAGGCCAATAAATCCAATAGTTTAGTAGTTCTGGACAAAATTGATTACATAGCACGCATGCATACTTTAATATATATGAAACAAATTCTTAAAGATAAAAAAGAACTGTTATGTAAATTAACTGTAAAGTATCCTTCATTACCTTATTTATATGGCCTAGTTAAAACTCATAAGAAAAACAAACCTATGCGCCCAATTATTAGTACTGTAGGATCAATTGTTTATAAATTATCTAAATATATTACTAAATTGTTATCCCCGCTACTTGAAACTGTATCCAATTCACACATCCGGAATTCTCTTGATCTTGTGGAAAAATTAAATAACATTGTATTAAACCCTAGTGATATCTTTGTCAGTTTTGATGTATGTTCCTAGTTTACAAAAGTCTCTATTGACTCTGTGCTAGAATATTTAAGTAATGAACTTGTATTGCATGAATTACTTTTTTCCGTTAGTCACATAATTTCATTAAGTTGTGTATTTGTGATTGCCGATCTATTTTTAATGGAGAACATTACCAACAAATATTTGGTATGGCCATGGGTGACCCTTTGTCCCTCTCCTTTCAAACTTATATATATAATTTTTTGAAAGACAACACCTATCCCCTTAAAATGGTTCAGATATGTAGATGATATCTTAGTAGTCTTACCTGTTGGTATCGATGTTAATGATTTATTGCCTAAATTAAATAATTTAGTGCCATCCATAAAATTCCCTGTTGAAATTGAAAATAACAATGTCATCCCTTTCCTAGATGTATTAATACATGGAGTATCTTTTCAGTGTAAATTCAGTATTTATAGGAGACCCACAAATAATTTAAAATATGTACATTTTTATTCTGGTCACCATCTTAATATTAAAATTTAAATTTCTTCTTCTAAGTTCTTACGTGCTTTGCGGATTACGAGTCCACAATATCTTGACCAAGAAATAGAATACATTAAAAAGATAGGAAATGATCTCTGCTACCCACCTCATATAATTGATTTATGTTATCAAAAAACTCACAAACAGTTTTATAGTTTTGTTAGTAATGAAACAGAAGCCCCTAAAAATGTAGCTTGCCTTACTTTCGTGGATTTGAATCCATGAAATCAATATTTAAATCGTTTAATGTTAATGTTGTTCTCTTATAACAATACCATTAAAGGTATGCTGATTAAGAATAGTCCCGTAACATATAACAACATAATTTACAAAATTCCTTGTAAGGATTGCCCGTATTTTTACGTCGGTCAGTCAAGGGAAAATTTATGTGTACGTATTAAGCAGCATACTACGTATTCAGCCCAGACTTCAAATGCACTATTTATTAATTTGAGCGAAAAATATCATCGTATAAATTGCTAGGTCTAATGATTATGTATAAAGAAATTTACTGGAATCAGCAATTATTCAAAGCACTCTCTCTCTCTCTCTCTCTCTCTATATATATATATATATATATATATATATATATATATATATATAGATATATATATATATATATATATAATATATATATATATATGTAATTTATATATAATAAATATATATATACTATATATAATATATATATATTATATATATTGCTACTGTCAAAATGCATATATCCCCTCTTTGACTGTATAAAATGTTATGTAGAATTGTGCAAAATTATTTTTCAGAATCCTAGATAGCTTAGAGATAGGATGTTTTAAATGTGTGTTCAGATTTCGCATAACATAATTTAAAAGAATATATAACGTAGTAGAAAAAGAGAGAGATTTGCTTTGTTCATTCGAAACTAGGATTGTTTTCCTATTATGTTAGCGCCTTGAGATTAGAGGAACTCTGGGATATTGTTTGCTTTCCTAATCTGTCAACACGTTTGATAAGAGAGCTCGAGTCTTCGTTGTGTTTTTAAAAACATGTCAATCTGAATTATCGCTCGATTTCTGTCTTGATTGGGTACGAACATGAATGTATACTGGTCTCGTACGCGTATGTCTTTGCCGAGTGCCACATGCAGATTTCACATTTTATCTGTAAAGTTGCGTCAGATTTCGAAGCTTCTGGAAGAATTATTGCCCAAAACGTTTTGTGACAGATCCACGGACCAGCTTCTGTAAGGGAGAAGGTTTTCATTACATCTTAGAACCGCGAGGCGTTCAGATCTCTCTCTCTCTCTCTCTCTCTCTCTCTCTCTCTCTCTCTCTCCTCCTCCTCTCTCTCTCTCTCTCTCTCTCCATCACATAGCACTTCTGATTTTAAAGTAACGTAACGATTTCGTACTTATTGAATGGTCACTCGTAACTTGTAGACTTCAGATTTGATATTTCTTAGAGTTTATTTAGTGTTATTTAGTGTTTTTTGTGGAATCTGAGCAAACATTGTTGTATAACGGCGCCTGGTTTTGTGAAAGTGTGAAACAAACTGCAGCAAAGAAAGAAAGAAAGACATTGGTATACCAAAAAGGTAAAGTGTATTATATTTCTATTAGTTGCAACTACTAACTAATAGGAGCAGTGGTTAGGTAAAAACTAATAACTGATGGTTACGAAGGTTTGGTAAAAACTAATATCTAATGGTTATGATGGTTTGAGTGAAAAGATGTACATTTTTATACATTGCAAGTTTTTGTGTTTTGTGTTTGTTTCATTTAAAGTGCATTTATCCATTTTCTTATTGAAGTGATTTTTATGTTTTGTGCATTTATCCATTTTCTTATTGAAGTATGTGTTTTTATTTTATATTCTGTGTGATTAATACTTTTTGCAATTTTGGTATTTTCCACATTTTTCTGTATTTTCATTTGCATTCATAATTTAATTAACTTAGTTATTTTCATTGCTTAATCATTGCACATTTAATTAAATTTAACATTTGTGAATTAATTTGCATTTACTTAGAATTCTTTTCAAGTTTTATTATTGTTTAGCACTTTTGAATTGATTCCCAGTTTTCAATTATTGGCTAACACTTTTGAATTTTGATTGAATTAATTTTCTTGAATTTTGTGATAAATTAATTTTAATTTAATTTTACTTAGTTGATTCAAGAATTAATCAAACTATACTTTTTTTCAAGTAACAGTAATTTTCCCTGATATTGTGAATTTCACTTATAAATTTTGAGTTTAATGATATTTTTTTTTATTTAAAATTTTTATAAGTGTTTTCATTTCTAACCTGTTTATTTGCATTTGATTATATTGATGTTAGGTAGAAACATAGAGTGGTAATTGATATGTTTCCCTTCAATTTACTTGAAGTGACTTAGAACCAGGGAAGTACTTAGACTTCTGAAATCAGGGAAATACTTAGATTTTTAAAGTAGTTGATGGAGTGATGCCCTTTGATTAATTTAATTACTTACAAGATTACCTCACACCTGTTTTGATGAACTTAGTCTAATTTTCTGCCATACTGGTAAGTTGTTAAGGGATCACTATTGCCTTTAGAGTATTCAGTCGTTTAGTACCTGTGATGAGGGTTCAGGTGTTTGGCTTTTGCGAGGTAACAATTAATGAATGGTAAGTGTAGTAACCAGATTCTTGGCACTTCGTCACAAGTATTTAATGGTGCCCAGACCCGGGAAAACAGATTTCATTTTCACTCTAGTATATACTGGTGGTGTTAGGGATATATTTTGTTAGGAGAGTGACCATATAGTTTTGTTTTACATTTATTGTATTGAATTGTAAGTTGATAACTTAGAGGAAAATGGCTCAGTTCAAAGTTCAGGAATTTTTAGCAGCCCCTTCCATCCAAGTTTTATCTGAAACCACTCTGACTAAGGCACAGTGGAGCGCTTTAGTAGTGACATGTGGTGGTTATGTGTCTACCAGTATGGTAAAGGCACAAATAAGATGTATTGCTATGGAATCATTGATA
Organism: Macrobrachium nipponense; assembly: GCF_015104395.2. NCBI lineage: Eukaryota > Metazoa > Arthropoda > Malacostraca > Decapoda > Palaemonidae > Macrobrachium > Macrobrachium nipponense. The sequence goes on from NC_061108.1 coordinate 29,248,521, forward strand.
AACTCTGGTAGAATAACTGATGAAGATGAGTTAGAATTGGCTCAAGAGTTGTTGAATGTAGCACGTACTGATCTCATAAATAAGCAAGCAGAAAAGAAAGAGAACAGTGATGCAGAGTTAGAGCTTAGATATATTGAAGCAGAAGAGAATTTAATTAAGCTAAGAATGCTTGCTGAAAGAGAGAGACTGCAAGCTGAAAGAAAAAGAATAGACAGGGAAAAACAAGAAAGAAGAGAAAGAGAAGAAGAAAAAGCAGCAGAAGAGGAAAGAGAAAGGATAAAAGAGGAAAGAGAAATCACAAGACATGAAAGGGAGATGGAATTGATAAGAGCTAGATCCACATTACCTGTAACACCGTCTAACCCTAACCAAGGTAATCAAGACCCTGTATTTGATGTAGTAAGAGTACAGAAGTTAATCCCTAAGTTTACTGAAGAAGTCCCAGATGAGTTTTTTGATCACTTTGAGAAAGTGGCTTCAGGTATGGAATGGCCAGAAGATAATGGTCAGTTTTGCTCACAGGTGCTTGATTGGTTAAAGGGGTCTTTTTTTTAGAAGTGATTAGTCTAGCTTTAACAGTCTGATCAGTTGTAAAGACTACAAGCGGTATCTTGAAAACACAGGGTGTTCTACAAGTTTACCAGATGACCCCAGAGTACTACAATGAAAGATTCAGAAATCTAAGAAAAGATGAGAAGGGAACATTCTTAGATTATGCGTACAAAGTGAGAAGGTGCTTCAAACGTTGGTTAGAAGCTGCTAAAGTTAAAACTTTTGATGAGTTAGAAGAGTTACTTGTTTTTGAACAGTATCTTAAGGGAATTCCTGAACATATAAGGGCCTATTTGAGAGAGAGAGAGGTGAAGAAACTTGACAAAGCCGCTACACTGAGTGAAGATTACAATATAATTAGTAGTAAATGTACTTACAATGTCAAGTACCAGAGTCAACAACGCCCTGGTTTTAAGTCTTATCCAAATAACAGGAACAAATTTAATGGGAAACCTACAAGTGATACTACCAAGAGTACACAAGGTAATACAATTCAGCAAGCTAATGTGAAATCCTCATCCAGTTTTTCAAGACAGTTACAGAAACCTAATGTTGTCTGTTTCAAGTGTGGAAGAGTAGGACACTACAGTCAAGAGTGTTACCGGAATCAACAGCAGTCAAAGCCTGTTGGTCAAGTTGTGAAAGGTGACCAGGTGAAACAAACTACGAAGAGCAGTGTGGGAAAGAATCAGACTCCGGAGAAGAATGAAACTAAACAAGCTGAATGTTTAGCAACCAGTGGAAATGTTACCTTAAGCAGTGAGTGGCTTATCAGTGTGGAGGCTTTTAAGCCAAATATCTATGAGGGTATGCTGTCAACTCAAGAAGTAAGTGTGCAGGTACCAGTCAAGATATTACGTGATACAGGGAGTAACCATAGTGTGGTAGTACATGGTTCTCACCCTCAGTTAGAGAAGTCTCACAGGAGATTCAGTTATTTTGAAGGGTATAGGAGGAGAGGAAGTAACTCCTATATGCCGCTGACACCTGTCATGTGAATTGGTGACAAGGAATGTTGATTTTGCTGTAAAGGACTCAAAGGTTGTGGAAGATGTGCATGTTCTGTTGGGGAATGAAGTTGGTGGTGTGCCATTTATTCCTTGTCCTGTAGTGAGGATTAGTCCTACAGTAGAGTTGGAGAAGAATAACCCCCACCTGTTTCCTAGTTGTGTAACTACCAAAAGTATGAAGAGGACTACGACTGCAAGTGAAGAAACTGAGGATTTACACACCTAAGAAGGATCAAGAGAAGGATCTTTGTGCTTAGAAGAATTGTTCCAGGGAAGTGATGTTTCCCATAGTGCTGACCAAGAAGAGATTTCCCAAGAAGATGAAGAAGACGACGACGACGAAGAAGAAGAACCTGATGTTCCTGAAGAGACTTCGAGTAGTCAAAGTGTTACTGAAGACAGTAGTGAAACTACAGTAGCTGAGTTAGCAGATATTGAGAATTCAACCCTTGAAGTTGGTCAAGTGACAAGAGAGAAGCTAATGGACTTGCAGAAGAAGGATGGATCGTTAACTGATTTGTTCTTCAGAGTTGTTGATTGAGAAGAGATGTAACAAACTCCTACATGTTACTATCTGAAGGAAGGTTTGCTGATGAGAAAGTATAGACCTACAGATATACCAGGAGACACTGTATGGGGCGAATATCATCAAATTTTGATTCCATATCCGTTGAGAAAGCAAGTGGTTGCAGTAGACCATGAGTCTGGACATATGGGAATCAGGAAGACTGTGGAGAAGATCATGAAATATTTTTTCTGGCCTGGACTTCACAAAGATGTTAGCAGGTTCTGTCGTGAGTGTAACAACTGCCAGATAGCTGGAAAACCGAATGAAACCATCAAGAAAGCCCCCCTACAACCTATAGAAGTTAGAGGAGAACCCTTTAGCAAAGTGATTATAGATATGGTTGGACCGCTGCTAAAGACAAAGAAAGGAAATGAGTATTTGTTAACATTAATGTGTCCTGTGACAACATATCCAGAGGCAATCCCTGTTAGAAACATATCTGCCAAGATAGTTGCTGAAAAACTTGTGGAGTTTTTCTCAAAGTTTGGTATACCAGAAATAGTACAAAGTGACAAAGGAACCAACTTTACTTCAAAGTTACTCCAGGACGTGATGAATTTGTTAGGAGTGAAACAACAGTTATCCACTGCCTATCATCCAGAAACTCAAGGTGCCTTAGAAAGGTTCCACCAGACATTGAAAAGTATGCTGACAAAGTATTGTTCTGAGTTAGGAAGAGAATGGGATGTTGGTTTACCATTAATGTTGTTTGAAGTTAGTAGTGCTTATCAAGAAAGTATGGGATGTTCCCCTAATTAAATGATTTTTGGAAGAGAAGTTAGAGGACCGTTGAAGATTCTTGCAGAAAATTGGTAAGGAAATCAAGAGGAAAGCCAAGGGGAGTAAGTGAAGATCTTAAGGAAAAGGTTGAAAGAGATTAGAAAATTCTCTTTAGAAAACTTGAAAAGGAGTCAAGAGAAAATGAAAAGGAGATTTGATGCTAAGACTAAGCTAAGAAGTTTTAGTGTTGGTCAACAAGTGTTAGTGTTCTTACCTGTCAAGAGATTTCCCCTCACTAATAAATTTCAAGGTCCTTACAAGATTATTAAGAAGTCAAGTGATAGAACTTATGTGACTGAAACACCAGAACGAAGAAGAAGACAAAGGAAGATACATGTGAACCTCTTGAAACCTTATTTCTCAGAAACTAAAACTGAAACTGTGTCAGTAACACAAACAGCTTTATCTACAGAATACGATGATGGCTACGAATTGGGAGCTGCAAGCAAGATGAATAATTCTTCAATTTTGGAAAATTTGGAGGATAAACTGAAACATATGAGTGTTGAACAAGGCGAAGACTTAAGTGAAGTAATTAGAAGTTTTCCAGAAATTTTTGCAGATGTTCCTTGATGTACTGATCTGACTAAGCATGAGATCAAGATTAAAGAAGATGGAAAACCTTTCAAGCAAAGAGCCTATCACTTATTACCGTATCATCGAGATGTTTTGAAGAAAGAAGTTGAGTATTTGCTGCAACATGGATTAGCAGAACCCAGTTCAAGTCACTTCAGTTCTCCATGTGTGTAGTGAAGAAACCAGACGGTTCATTAGGATGTGTACTGATTTATAGGAAACTGAATTCTATCAGTGTGGCTGATAATTATCCTTTGCCTCTTATAGATAAGTTACTTGATAATATTGGGCAAGCCAAGTTTGTTTCCAATATAGACTTGTTGAAAGGATATTATCAAATTCCCTTAGATGAGAATGCGAAGTTGCTGTCAGCTTTTATTAATCCATTTGGACTGTATCAGTATACTGTTCTGCCGTTTGGTCTGATGAATGCACCTGCAACATTTCAACGAGTGATGGATCAACTGCTAGGATCGATAGAAGGAGTAGGTGTATACCTGGATGACATCGTGATTTACTCTACAACATAGGAAGAACATCTGATGATTCTGAGGAAAGTTTTCAAGATACTACAAGAAGCAGGATTAACAGTCAACCTAGAGAAGGGTGAGTTTGGAAAGGCAACTGTGCAGTATCTTGGGTTTGAAGTTGGGAAAGGCCTTCTTGCTCCAGTAAATGCTAATGTAGAAGGTATCCGTAAGGCTACCCCACCTACTACCAGGAAACAGCTAGAGATTTTCAGGCATGGCTGGATTCTATCGTCGTTTCTGCCCAAATTTCTCAGCCGTAGTAGCTCCTTTGACAGACTTAACTAGTCCCAAAGCTAAGTTTGTTTGGACTCCAGAATGTCAAGAATCCTTTGAGAATGTAAAAGCCATTTTAACTTCAAGACCAGTACTTCAAGCTCCAGACTTCGACAAGAAATTTGTGTATAATTATTGTTTGAAACTGTTAATTACTGTTTGGGTTTAATTGGACAGTTTATGTAATACAAAGGTATTTTTCCTGTTGTTGTTTTGGGTTATTAAGGGAGGTTTTTTTGGTGGGTAAATGACCATTTATGACTAATTGAGTTTGTATATTACTTGTTGTTGATTGTCAATGATTATTTAAGATGTTCTCTTGGAGAGTGGGGAGTATGTGTTGTTAGTTGAAGTCAAGCCCTGTAGGAGATTATTACCTCTCCACCAAAGGATCATTGTGTGTCTGTATCCATCATATATATATTATTTTTTAAGTAAAGAAGAAAAAACCAAGTCTGTGTTTCTTTACTGCCACAAGCTATCTAGGCAGTATGGAGAGTAACTTCGACTTGAAGTTGATCCCTGAGTATGATGGCAGAAACGCACAATCTGTTATGGAGTGGCTGGAGAAGTTGGAGCTGGTTTGCAAGCTTCGGAAAGTTGATGACATGGCCAGTGTGATTCCTCTGCGGCTTACAGGTGGTGCCTTTGCGCAGTTACCCACAGCAGATAGGAAGAAGGTTGACAAGGTGAAAGAAGCATTGTTGGCTGTGTTTGCTGTTGATCCCTATGTAGCCTATGAACAGTTTGTCAGTAGGAAGTTGCACAGTGGAGAGGCACCGGATGTCTACTTAGCTGAGCTACGTCGACTCAGAACCCTGTTTGGAGGAATTTCTGAAAAAGCTCTTGCATGTGCTTTTGTAGCTGGACTTCCAGAGAGAGTTCGTCAGCTGTTGAGAGCCGGGTCTCGCATGGAGGCCCTCGATCTGGAACAGATTTTGGCTCGGGCACGGGCGGTTCTGAAAGATGACCTTCCTTCTGTTTCAGTGGAAATATGTTTTGGCGCCACAGGAAGCTTGGGTTCTGTGCCAGTAGAAACAACAGTTCAGAAATGTCATGTATGCCTTGGACCAAATCACTTTGCCAGGGACTGTCTTGCTCGCAACCGAGTAAATGGTCGATTTCGGAGAAGGGTAAAGTGCTATCGGTGTGGCGGAATGGGGCACATTGTGTCAGCTTGTCCGGGAAATGAGAAAGGAGAGGAGGCATCAGCGCCAGCCTCCTCTCCCCAAACCCACTGAGTAAGGTGCTGCCAAGTACTGTTTTGAGTGTAGAGGGTCTTCAGTGTTGCGTGTTAGTAGACACTGGGTGTTCTCAAAGCATCGCTCATGTTTCATGCTGTAAGGTATGGAACAAGTGCGCAGTTAGCATGATAACTGTGAGTGGGCAAGAATGGGTGTGTGAAGGAATGGGCGTCGTGCACTTGCAGCTCAGTAATGGAGCTACTGCCACTCGGTTTTAAATTTCTTCTCGGCATGGATGGTGTGAGGGCTCTAGGAGGAGTCACTGTCGATACCCAGGGTGGGTGTACGATTTGGAATGGAAGACACTTTTTGTTTTTTTTTCTGGCAGCTGCTGATGTGATGGTGGGTGGGGTGGATGAGCCGTGATTTTAGTGCAATTTATGATCCTGTGATTAAATGTGGACAGCTACATGGAAATGGTCTGAGGGCAAGGAGCCTGGCATCCTGGAGAATGGAGTAGTAAAGGCTATTGTTGTACCTCAGGAGGCAAAGGACCTGTATGAATCAGAGCTACAAAGATGGGTGAATGATGGCTGGCTGCTTCCTTATGATGAGAATAAATATGGACCAGCTAAGGGGCTTATTCCCCTCATGGCTGTTGTAACAGCAAATAAAAAGAAGGTGCTGGCCTGTACTGGACTTCAGAGAACTGAATACGTACATTGATGCATTTACAAGCAGACTCGGATGTGTGCCTCAGACAACTACATGAGTGGCGCAAGCAAGGAGTGAATGTATCTGTAGTAGACTTGGCTAAAGCTTACCTGCAATAAGAATCCATGAGTCTCTGTGGCCATACCAGGACTGTATATTTTAAAGGCCAGAGGTATTGCCTGACTCGACTGGGGTTTGGCTTGATATTGCTCCAATGGTAATGAATCTGTTTTAAACTGTGTTCTCCTTCAGGACCCAATTGTAAGAAAAGGAACATCAGCTTATATTGATGACATCTTGGTGAATGAAGATATTGTTAAGGCCAGCACCGTGTAGAGGAGCATCTTAGAAATTTTTGGGCTAGTGAGTTAAGCCACAACCAAGACTTGCTGAAGGGGCTCGATCATTGCCTGTCCAAGGAGTTTTGGGGGGAGCAGGAGAGTCTTTTTTGGAAAAGGGACAATGACCTGGGCGATGCACCAAGACAATTGACTCGGCGAGCAGTGTTCTCATACTGTGGTAGACTGTTTTAGGCCATTCCACCTGTTGTGGATGCTGCGAGTGGCGGTAGCATTCATCAAGAGAAGAGTCAATAAAGTCACTGAAGGATGGGACGACATCATTAATGATGATTACATCAAAATGTGTTTGCAGGAACTTCTGGAGAAGGTTAAGAAGGATGACCCTGTGAGAGGACAGTGGAATGTCACCGGTGACAAATTTAAGATCTGGGTGGATGCTAGTTCTCTTGCACTTGGTGTTTGCAGTGGAAGTAAATGGTTCCATTGTGGAAGATGCCAGCTGGCGCGCGGAAAGACGACTCTTGCCACATCATATGGCTGAGTAGATGCAGTCATTAAAGGATTGATCTTGCACTGGCTTGGAAGATACACAAAAGTGGAATTAATGACTGACTCATCTACTGTGCATAGATGGATTTCAGATGGACTTTTAGGAAAAAAGCAGAGTGAAGACTAAGGCTGCAAGTGAAATGCTCATCAGAAGAAGACTAGGAAATAGTCTTGTCATTGATAGAGAGTGTGACCTCCAGCTGTCTATTACACTTGTGTCTTCTGCCAATAATAAAGCTGACAGTTTGACACGTGTACCTCAGCGCTGGCTGAGGGACCTTGGTTCATGTCACCAAGATGCAAAACTTGTGTGTGCTTCTGTTGTCCCTGCCATTAGTGATGGAATTAAGGAGATCCATCATGCTGCTGGTCACCCGGGTGTGAGAAGAACTCTCTATTTTGTGAAGAAAGTCCATCTGGGAGTTACCAGGCGGCAAGTACAGGCTGTTGTCAAATGCTGTGAGGCATGCCAGTCAATAGACCCTGCCCCAGTGAAGTGGCAGAAGGGTAGTCTGGAGGTGGATAGAGTGTGGCAGAGAGTTGGCATGGATATTACTCACTATGATGGATGGCCGTATCTTACTCTCATTGATTGCGGACCATCTCGATTTGCCATCTGGCGTCGGCTCCATTTTCAGACCAGTGAGAGCTCATCGGCACTGAGACAGTGTTCTATGAACGATGAGCGCCGGAGGAACTGTTAACTGACAAGACACTGCTTTTTTTTTTTTTTTTCGCAGCAAACTATTTGCTGACTTTTGCAAAAAAGTGGTGCGTGCATCTTAATTTTAGATGTGCTTACATTCCATCAGGAAATGGTATAGCTGAGAGATGCCATCGAACTGTTAAAGTCATTGCTGCAAGGAAAGGCTGTAGCATTGCAGAGGCTGTATATCTGTATAATTTGATGCCTCTTGAGGGCTGCGACTCAACGACTGCCCCTGTCAGTATGCTGTATTCTTACCCTGTGAGGGTCCGAGGAGTGGATCCATGCACAATGAACAAAGTGGCAGTGAGTGGCCCCTACAAAGCAGGTGATGAGGTGTGGGTAAAACCATCCAACATGCGATGCAATATGCACTTGAAAGGCAGGTTACGAGAGTTTTGTCAGAACAAGCTGTTGAAGTCAATGAGTTCCACGCCATGTTAGAGATCTTCGTTCGTGTTCTTCACAAGGATTTGATATTGAGGTGAGAAACTACTGATGCTGAGGATGAGGAGCTTCTTATACAGCTTCCTGTTCATGAAGATGAGGGGAAAGAGGAAGATTCAGGCACTGTTGCCTGAGTGCAACATGATTTTCAAGACTTCAACAAGATTTGTTAGAAGAGCTAGAGTTTATAATATATGTGAATGTAATTCAGGGGGGAGTGTATAATTATTGTTTGAAACTGTAATTAGGTTTAATTGGACAGTTTATTTATAAAGGTATTTCTGTTGTTGTGGGTTATTTAGGAAGAGGTGTAAATGACCATTTATGACTAATTGAGTTTGTATATTACTTGTTGTTGATTGTCAATGATTATTTAAGATGTTCTCTTGGAGAGTGGGGAGTATGTGTGGTTAGTTGAAGTCAAGCCCTGTAGGAGATTATTACCTCTCCACCAAAGGATCGTTGTGTGTCTGTATCCATCATATATATATTATTTTTTAAGTAAAGAAGAAAAAACCAAGTCTGTGTTTCTTTACTGCCACAATTTGTAATACAAGTTGATGTGTTGGACTGTGGCATTGGAGCTGTTCTACTTCAAGAAGATGAAAATAATATCTACCATCCTGTGTGCTTCATGTCTTCAAAATTGAAAAAACATCAGAAAGTATACTCGACAATCGAGAAGGAAGCTTTAGCCTTAATCACCGCATTGAAAAAGTTTGAAGTGTATGTGAATAGACCTAGGAATGAAGAAATTTTAGTGTTGTCTGATTACAATCCACTATCATTTATCCAGAGAATGAAAAACCATAATCAAAGACTGACCAGGTGGTCTTTGTGCCTGCAACAGTGTAACTTAAGAGTGCAGCACATTAGTGGCGAAAACAATGTAGTTGGTAATTATTTATCTCGTTGTGAATTATTGGATTCAACACCGTGATAAAAAATCTTCTGGGGGAGGTATATTATATATTGCTACTGTCAAAATGCATAAATCCCCTCTTTGACTGTATAAAATGTTATGTAGAATTGTGCAACATTTTTTTCAGATTCCTAGATAGCTTAGATAGGATGTTTTAAATGTGTGTTCAGATTTCGCATAACACAATGTAAAAGAATATATAACGTAGTGTATTGTATAAATATCTCTTAATGTTGATATCCTTATGACTCCTGTATTTACTATACTGCATATGTATACAGTACTGATGTGTCAATTGTCCTGACTTAGACATTCGGAGGCTACCATACATTTTAGGACAATTAACTCAGACTAGCCTATACATAATACTTCAAACCATAGGCTAATATAAAGGTACCTCACAGGCCTAGGCTACTATACTTCTTGGCCTATTCTTAGTTGGAACAGGTACTTGACGTCGGAGACGGTCGAATCTTCATTGTTGTAATAAGGGATGAGGGAAAGGCTGGCTCCGGGGTTTTTTAATATTTCTTCTTAACAGTAGGTGGATACATTGTAAAAGCAGCTTATTCCTAGCTGTACTCCTTCAATACCAGTTAGAACCAACACCGATTCTTACATCGGAATCTTACACTGGACCCCTATATTGGTTCTTACACAGGACCCCTATACTGGTTCCCTGTAATACAAACAGTTCATTTAGGATGGCAATCTCGTGCCAAAGAGCATGCAGTCGTTAGGCCTTAAGGCTATGTTACTCATGCCTAACTTTACTGTTACACATCACAGTTAGCCTGACTTTATATGCATAACATGGGTGGAATTTACTCTAGAATTGACATTTTTATAAACATATGGAAGACTACATTTAATTGATGGTACAATTGCAACAACATGCAGACTCAACATGGTGCAACTTACGTAACAGTACCATTACAATTCTTGGCAATTGGCAGTCATATCAAAGTAAAAGTATAAAGAAACACTGCCAAATGTTATGGCAACATATACATTATAAACTACGACAAGTGCATACCTTTTACAAGGGAGAAATACGTCATTTCAAATGAATATAAGGGGAGAGACATTCATTTCCCCTCAGCGTTGCCGTACTCGTCTCGAACAGACCAATTTCAGCTTTTGCAACTGCGCACTTGGTTACAGTCACGTACTTACGTACATACACTCAATCATAGACAATAAACTTCGAGTAGCTAACTTAACATCTTGATAAGATGAAAACCAATTCGGTTTTCCAGTCCACCAATTTCCATGAGTACTGTCATAAATGCTAAATGAATGATTTCCATCATTACAGTAGTAGAAAAAGAGAGAGATTTGCTTTGTTCATTCGAAACTAGGATGTTTTCCTATTATGTCAGCGCCTTGAGATTAGAGGAACTCCAAGATCTCCGTTTGCTTTCCTAATCTGTCAACACGTTTGATAAGAGAGCTCGAGTCTTCGTTGTGTTTTTAAAAACATGTCAATCTGAATTATCGCTCAATTTCTATCTTGATCGGGTACGAACAGGAATGTATACTGGTCTCGTACGCGTATGTCTTTGCCGAGTGCCACATGCAGATTTCACATTTTATCTGTAAAGTTGCGTCAGATTTCGAAGCTTCTGGAAGAATTATTGCCCAAAACGTTTTGTGCCAGACCCACTGTCCAGCTTCCATAAGGGAGAATTTTTTCATTACATCTTAGAACCGCGAGGCGTTCAGATCTCTCTCTCTCTCTTTTTCTCTCCATCTCTCTCTCTCTCTCTCTCTCTCTCTCTCTCCATCGCATAGCACTTTTGATTTTGAAGTAACGTAACGATTTCGTACTTATTGAATGGTCGCTCGTAACTTGTAGATTTCAGATTTGATATTTCTTAGAGTTTATTTAGTGTTATTTAGTGTTTTTTGTGGAATCGGAACAAACATTGTTGTGTAATGGCGCCTGGTTTTGTGAAAGTGTGAAACAAGCTGCAGCAAAGAAAGAAAGAAAGAAATTGATATACCAAAAAGGTAAAGTGTGTTATATTTTTATTAGTTGCAACTAATAACTAATAGGAACAGTGGTTAGGTAAAAACTAATAACTGATGGTTACGAAGGTTTGGTAAAAACTAATATCTAATGGTTATGATGGTTTGAGTGAAAAGATGTACATTTTTATACATTGCAAGTTTTTGTGTTTTGTGTTTGTTTCATTTAAAGTGCATTTATCCATTTTCTTATTGAAGTGATTTTTATGTTTTGTGCATTTATCCATTTTCTTATTGAAGTATGTGTTTTTATTTTATATTCTGTGTGATTAATACTTTTTGCAATTTTGGTATTTTCCACATTTTTCTGTATTTTCATTTGCATTCATAATTTAATTAACTTAGTTATTTTCATTGCTTAATCATTGCACATTTAATTAAATTTAACATTTGTGAATTAATTTGCATTTACTTAGAATTCTTTTCAAGTTTTATTATTGTTTAGCACTTTTGAATTAATTTCCAGTTTTCAATTATTGCCTAACACTTTTGAATTTTGATTGAATTAATTTTCTTGAATTTTGTGATAAATTAATTTTAATTTAATTTTACTTAGTTGATTCAAGAATTAATCAAACTATACTTTTTTTCAAGTAACAGTAATTTCCCTGATAATTTGTGAATTTCACTTATAAATTTTGAGTTTAATAATAATTTTTGTATATGAAATTTTTATTTATAAGTGTTTTCATTTCTAACCAGTATATTTGCATTTGATTATATTGATGTTAGGTAGAAACATAGAGTGGTAAAGTAGTTGATGGAGTGATGCCCTTTGATTAATTTAATTACTTACAAGATTACCTCACACCTGTTTTGATGAACTTAGTCTAATTTTCTACCATACTGGTAAGTTGTTAGGGGATCACTGTTGCCTTTAGAGTATTCAGTCTTTTGGTACCTGTGATGAGGGTTCAGGTGTCTGGCTTTTGCGAGGGTAACAATTAATGAATGGTAAGTGTAGTATACTTGGCACTTCGCCACAATATATATATATATATATATATTATATATATATATATATATATATATAATAAAAAAATATATATAATTATATACATATATATATATATATATATATATATATATATATATATATATTATATATATAATATATATCCTATTTTCCTTTCTCACTCATTGCTGGAACATTTTTGTAAATTTCATGTTGACTATTACAAAATGTATTGTTTTTCGAATAAAATTTGCCTTGACAAGGCACATGCCTAAATCCGTAATATATTTTTTCGGGATTTTACTAAGTCTTATATGCCTTCTTTGTTTTTCAAAATGTATTGTTTTCGTTTCTGTAGAGTGAATTGGACCTTATATTAATCCTGTAATGTCAGTTTGGGTACTAAGCCTACTTGTACGTACTATGTTTTTGCTCTGCTATGATCAGTTGTGCCTCAAGTAAAGGGTCGTGTAGACCAAAAGATCTTGCCAATTCTCGTCATTTCATTTCCCTCCGTGGCATCATATATATATATATATATATATATATAATATATATATATATATATATATATATATATATATATATATATATATATATATGTCTGTGTGTTAATAACATTTATACGAACTTTACTACATGAAAGCGTAAACAGTCCAATTAAAAATTATTAACTTGATAATTGCCATGCAATAATACTTTATCAGACTATGATGCTTATTTCCATAACATTTTGAAGCTAAATAGTGTTCCTTAATGTAGTTAAGTTCATAAAAACTATTTGCTAAAGAAAACAAGTAAAAAAGATTATATAGTAATTGTGCATTACGAGAAACAGTAAGTCCAGGCCTCATTCTAAATGAAATGGAACTAGTACTACAAGGAACGCAGAAATCTGTTAAGCAGGAAATTTTCTAACAGGGCATGGTAACTAATAATATCACACTTGTAATAGGTCATAAAAATTTCTGCATCCTTTTCATTTCCTTTGCCAATTCTACCTTTTTCTGCTTTTCCAAATTGTTCCCCTATGGAGGTAATTTTTTTTAACAATCATTTTATGCATCTCCTCAAAAGTATTTAACGTTCCCTTTTCTCTTCTGCTGTGTGTTTCACTAGCCTCTTCCAAGCTGATGTCATTACGTCGTAGAGCACAGTTAATATGCTCCAGTCTCTATTGTTCCATTTGCTCCACGTCAGATGGTTCCTGAATCCTGGTTCCTGGGCGTTCTTCTCCAAAACGATGTGGGCAAAGTGTGATGAAGAGCTTTAAAATTCAACTAAGATTTTCTAGCGTTTTACTCTCGGTATATTTTGCTTTATTATATGACAATAATGTCACATGCTACTCAATTTTGCTTTACCTTTAGATTTTTACTCCTAATTAACTTTTAATTGTAACTTAATCTGTGGGACTTCGCAAATACTCATATCTGTGCCTGTTCAAAGACCATTGCTCGCTCCTGTGAGCTGAGCTATGATTAAAATAATTTTCTTAATAAATAAATCACAATTTTAGGTACCCTTACAATTTTGTGCTCTTGTCCTTCCCGGTTCCTTGAGGGCTCACTCCTTAACACAGTTGCAGCCACACTAACCTGTGCCTGTCAGGTAGACAGCTATTTAGCTACTTTACACCTTTTCTCTTTCATATTATTAATCCATTATTTCAACAGACACTGAATTCCCTTGTTAACTATTAACTATAGTTGGTTCACTTAAGGTGGATTCTTGGGTGAGCCTTACGCCTACGAGACGTTTGTTTGGCGGCCGCTGATTGTTCGTAGGTCTGTAACTTCTTTTAAAATTCACGTAGGAACCGTGGACCCGTGAATTCTTGTTTACATTGGTGAACCATCGGAGTACAGGTGTATGGTGCACCATTCTGTCATTTGTATATTGGTTACAGTGCTTGTTTTATGTACACTTAAGCAAAAGCATAACCGATAAGCTTGGAAGCTTAACCTCAGGTAGTTGTAGACCATAAGCAAAACCTTTGTTTAGGCTATACCTAGGTTAGTAAGCGAAAGTCAGTGGCTGAACTAGACTAGAAACTAGGCCTAATCTGTTTTTTTAAATGTCTAAGATACGCCAAATTACCTAGGTAGTTTACTTTACATGAAGATAGTCAAATATAGTCTTACCATAGGTATTAGCCTAGTAGCCTAGTACCTAGTACATAAGCTAGCTAGTATAGCTATGTACTAGCCTAGTAACTGGTAAAGTTGTGTTAACCTAGCCTAACTGGTCCTGTGTTCTATAGGGTAAACAACCCCTACTTACGTACTTACCTAGGCTAACTGATGAAGATAATTTCTTGCTCCATCTGTATTAGGCTACCTACAAATCATTGATACTCTAATTTCATGCTCCATCTGTATTACCTACTAACCATTGCCTTACTATAGCTAGGAGTATTTCTCAATGCGGCCTGGAATTGGTAGTGTGGAATTTGGTACAGTAAGTTCCAGAAGTGAAGCGACAAATCTCAGAATTGATCGTACTTCTATAGAAACTCATGGGGTTGCCAGTTAGTATATTTTATTCCAATTATTGTCATCCTTATTTATCTGATAATACGTAATCAGTGGAATTAACTGAATAAGCGCGCAAGTATTTCCCAGTGAATGATCAATGTTAGTTCAGTAATTGTTTATTAATAGAAAAAAAAAAAAAGAATTTCCCCAAAGAAACATCTGCGGCTTCCCAAAGTGTGATATGAAGTGTTCACCATAGAGTGGCAGCAGGAACCGTGTCATAGCATTGGCCTAATATTTGTAAATTAACTTTCTTTTACTTTTTATAGCTTATAATCGAAAGTTATTATGATTTCTTTTGATAAAGCACAGAGAAGTTTAGCATCTGATTAATGAAATATAAATAAGACAAGTTGGTGTAAAAAAAAGAAAGAAAAAAAAAAACAAAAAAAAAAAAAACGAAATCCAAGTTATGTGCGCGTTAAGCGTTGGTTACATGGTTAGGCATATTTCAAGAATCAAGGAAATATATTTTCCAGCTTGTTAGTTAATAATTTCATGGAATATCTCGATTGTGCAAATTTTTGCATGCGGAATTGCGTTCAGGGTCGCACCAGACAAGTATTTCGTAGGTTTCCACCTTTCTTTTTTCTTTCTTTCTTTCAGTGCATAAGTGAGACTATTCTTGTCCATACGATCCGGAGTGTGAATATGCTTGGCGAGTATTATTTTAATTCGAGTATTCCCTGTTATGCTCCTCTCTCTCTGTCTCTCTCTCTCTCTCTCTCTCTCTCTCTCTCTCGCTCTCTCTCTTCTCTCTCTCTCTCTTCGGACCCTCCCACGTTTTTTTGTTCCGACACGGCATACAAACCTTCGGTCCTTTTACAATAGGAAGGTACTAGCGGCAGCTGGATAGGTCGTAAGCTTTCGAACAAGGGGTTCGGTAGTTAACTGCTTGTCCGACAGGCGCGCGCGCGCGACTGGGAGGTAAACAAATCACTTTTGCTTTCGGCCTCACAGCGAGTGGACGTGTGTGTTCGACGCTCTCTGCCCGCTTCTCGTCGTTTGCTTTCTTGAGTATATGGTTGTGTTTGTGTATGAAAGAATTCATTGTAAGTACAATCATTTCTCTTTTCATATTAATTGAACTGCAATTAATTAATGATGGGAATCTCCTCGCCTCGCTACCCCACCCACGGAGACTATGCCCGTACGAAGGGCTAAATGCGGGAAGTTCCGCTCTCTCACGGAGATAGACCCTCATATTGTGTGCTCGGTGTCGGGGCGCGAATGCTCCCGAGCCGAGGCCCTTGTAATGTGTTATTAATTGATCGGAGCGCAGGGTGGATTTTGTATTTGAGGGCAAGAGGGAAGCGAAGGCCTGCAAAGGAGTCGTCGGAAAGCTCTCCCGCGACTCCTTTGGTGACGGACACTTCGTCTTCTTTCCTGCCGCCGCCCCCAACGCTCAACTTACACGTCTCAGCGCCTTCCCCTTCGGGGGGGGTGTCTAGGTCCCCTTCTCCTCTCCTGACGTGTCGAGTGTGGAGGAGGGCGCTAGATACCCTGACGTAGAGTGTACTCTGGGTCCTCTATCCGTTCGTCTTCGCGCGAACGGGTAGAGGAATCCTTCTAATCACCCGACTTTTGCCTCCTCAGGTGCGGTTGCCGCGAAGGATGACCTCGGACAGGTGTGGGCATCGTTGGGGCTGCAGGGCGTGCCGAGTGTCCAGGGGCTGCTTCTACCATCTCGCTGGCTCCGTGGCGGTCACCCATGCAACGGTCACGACCACCACCACGACCATTACAACACCCGGCTACGCTTAACTCCTCACCTGGTGTACACCAGCACGCGGTCTCTGTGACACCCACTACATCGGTGCAGGGGCCAGTCGCCGTAACTCGGGGGAGTGTGATGCCGCCGCCTGTGTTTGCCGTGCTGCCGCGACCGGACTTCGTGTGCCCGAAGGAGCTCGCCCCTGGACCTCCCACCGAACCGTACCATAGGAGGTCTGTGCCGCTGGTCCGCCCATCTAGACCGCCTACACAAGTCTGCCGTACCTGCTGTACCTGCCCAGCTGCTGTCCACGGACGTGACGTGGACACTGCTGCCGTTCCCTGTACCTGCTCCTGCGGTTTTCTGCCGTTCCTGTGATGCCTGCACCTGCTGATGTTGTTCCTGTTCCTGCCGCGCTGCTCCCGATGCTGATCTGTTCGGGACAGGTGCTCCGGGCCCTGTTGCTTCGGCAACAGCAGCCCCGGCTCCGCTCTGGATGACAGATCTGACGTCGGTCCTGAGAAGGTTGACCGAGGAAGAAGAAGGAGAGGAGGAGGTGTCGTCGTCGTCTTCATCGTCTTCTTCGTCTTCGTCTTCTTCGTCTTCGTCGTCGTCTGCCGCCTCTTCCCCTTCGTCTTCTAAGGCTCCCCTGCCGAAGAAGAAGAAGGTCGCCTCCCCCCCACCCCCCCCCCTAAGAAGTCTCCTTCGGGAACTTCTAAGGGCCCGTCTCGCTCTGGTGAGACGGGGGGGTTCTTCCGCTGGTCACCCAGCTCCTTCGGGGGCAGGACCCGTCTCTTCTTCCGCAAGGAAGAAGACTACGGGGACCAGAGGAGTGCCGGCTAACACCGGCACTTCCTCACCTGCTGTCAGTGGTTCGGCCACAGCAGCAGGGTCCGTCTCGGCCTCTCGTTCGCGAGAGGTACCGAGTGTACGTCGCTTACCAGCGACCGTGCAGCCAGGAACCAGACCTCTGAGTTCGCTCAGCGTCAGGTTCACGGCACGGGGCGGAAGACTGGTGACAGCCGCTCACGCGACTCTCACCAGACCAGCTCTCGCTCTTGCGGCGAGCAGCTGGCTACCCGGGCGGACGTGACGGTCCATGACCGGCCACGGGCTGAGGCTGGGAAGAGGTCCCCCCGTTCGCCGGCACCAGCCACGCTGGTACCAGCGAACTGACGCACCGTGAGGATACGCACCGATCTCACCGTGACAGTGGAGCTCGCCGGTCGCCTGACCGTCACTCTCACAGAGAGCGATCGGGTACGGCGACCAGCACCAGCTCCTCTGACACACGAGACGGAGCCGCTGTTCTCGTCCAGCCGTTCTCCACAGCGAGACGGCTCGACTAGGTCTGCAGCTCGATCGCCACCGCGGGTTGGCGATCGCCTGCAGTCTTCCAAGCCCGCTGGTTCTGCCAGCGAGCGAGGAGGGAGCGTCAGGTCTGCCTCTTCCATACCTTCAACCTCCTCGGATTAACAACCGGGAGGGGCGAGGTATTGAGGAGTGATCGTGAGGGGTGACCCCTCAGGATCCCACCACGGCGTCGTACGTACCAGGCACGGTTTCTCGACCAGCCAGGTCGTACGCACAGGTGGTTGGAACAGACCGAGAGGGGTTTGTCGCTGTTCCTCTCCTTGAGGAGGACGGGTCTCGGGAGTTGCCCACCCCTGTTGAGGGACTGGACGGTCCGACTCCGCAGGAAGCAGTCACTCCTGAGATCCAGAGGAAACTTTGCGAGGTTATTGCGCTGATTCGTCAGCACAACGACCTCACGGAAGGATCGCTGCTCCCACC